>NC_041387.1:568190854-568191989 GCF_002162155.2 Triticum dicoccoides | reverse complement strand
AAGGAAGTGCGTCCGGGCAAAAAAAAAACGATTCGCCCCCTGACTGCTGGGACCCACCAGCTACATCTTCGCAGGCAAGGAAGTGCGTGACAGTCGGGACCCACCTGGTCGAAGCGTATGTAGCCTTGTCATTCTGGTCGCGAACGTGTACGTACATACTGGTCGATGTAGAGGCACACACGTGTCGTAGTAGAGGCGCGCATGTAGCATGTACACGTATGTACAACGGCCTGGGTGCAAGAAAGAAAATACGGCCATGTATGTACATACGGGCGGGGTCTCGAACGCCTACTCGCGCATACGTGCGGCCAGGGTTCTTGTACATGGCTGGGTCGGAACGGAGAAACAGTGTCGTCGTCGTGTTCATGGGGAGGCAACGGAATGCGTCGTGTTCATGGGGAGGCAACGGAATGCCTCGTGTTCATCGGGAGGCAACGGAACACGTGGGAGCCAACTCGCTGGGTCGGAACGGAATGCGTGGTCGTGTTCATCGGGAGGGCTTGGACGGAACATGCGATGGAAACGAGGCCTGGCGTACCGCACAACGGAGGAAACGACCTTGTGTTCGACCGGCCACATTTTGAACGGGGTCCTGTTGATCGGAAGGGGTCTGGCGTATCACAAAACGGAGGAAACAGACCTCCTACGGTCGAAACGGGGGTCCTGTTGATTGGGAGGGGTGTGGCGTACCGCAAAACGAAGGAAACGGACCTCCTACGGTCGAAACGGGGGTCCTGTTAATCGGGAGGGGTGTGGCGTACCGCAAAACAGACGAAACGGACTTGTGTTGGAGCACTACGGTCGAAACGGGGGTCTTGTTCATCGGGAGGGGTGTGGCGTACCGCAAAACGGGACTCCACGGGATACTGTTCATCTCCACCATCGACCTCCTCCAGCCTCCACGGGCTACCATCGACCTCCTCCAGCCTCCACGGGATCCTATTCATCTAGCCTCCATTGCGTGCTACTCCACCGGCTACTGTTCAACCACCCCTCCATGGGCAACCCTCCACCGTCTACTGTTCAACCAGCCCTCCACACCAGGGGGTCCTGTTGAACCACCCCTCCACCGTCTACTATTCATCCAACCCTCCACACCACGGGGTCCTGTTCATCCAGAGGCAACACCACCACT
>NC_041387.1:568153781-568190488 GCF_002162155.2 Triticum dicoccoides | reverse complement strand
TCACGGTTCATCCAATCGATCGGCTTCAGTTAGCAGCAGTAGCGAAGGAATCGCTCGATCGAGTTCAGTTAACAGCCATCGATCGATCGATCGGGTTCATTAACGCGTAGCCTGAAGTGCAATCGCTCGGGTTCAGTTAGAGCCCAACGCCTCGCTCGGTTTTAGTTCGAGCCAACACCTCGCACACACGCGCGTACGTGTATGAGAGAAACGCGCATCGCTCGGCCCCCGACTTCCCAGCGTAACCGGGAACTCCCTGAAATTTTCCTCGTCCTTGCTTCTACCACGGTTTTTTCCTTCTTGGACGGCCCAAAGAATGTCATGCAGCTGCATCTCCGGCCCGCCCAGGATGAGAAGCTCATTTTCTGTCATGATTTTTTGACATAGAAGTAGGAGCCCACCACATCTATGATGATACCGGGTTTTGTCACAATTATCATCATAGAAGTGTCATATGTATGACAGAAAAACTTTTGTTTGGCCCAAAATGTCACGGATGTGTTCTTTTTTTTTGTAGTGAGAGCTGTTCTGCCAGGGAAACTTCCCTCCGGGAGGGGGAAATCATCACCATCGTCATCACCAGTGATCTTCTCATCGGGAGGGGGTTAATCTCCATCAACATCTTCACCAGCACCATCTCCTGTCAAAACCATGGTTCATCTCCTGTATCCAAAACCACAAATTGGTACCTGTGGGTTGCTAGTAGTGTTGATTACTCCTTGTAGTTGATGCTAATTGGTTTACTTGGTGGAAGATCATATGTTCAGATCCTTCATGCATATTATTACTCCTCTTATTACGAACATGAATATGCTTTGTGAGTAGTTACATTTGTTCCTGAGGATGTGGGTGAAGTCTTGCTATTAGTAGTCATGTGAATTTGGTATTTGTTCAATATTTTGATGAGATGTATGTTGTCTTTCCTCTAGTGGTGTTATGTGAACGTTGACAACATGACACTTCACCATTATTTGGGACTAGAGGAAGGCATTGGGAACTAATAAGTAGATGATGGTTTGCTAGAGTGACAGAAGCTTAAACCCTAGTTTATGCGTTACTTCGTAAGGGGCTGATTTGGATCTATATGTTTCATGTTGTGGTTAGGTTTACCTTAATACTTCTTTTGTAGTTGCGGATGCTTGCAATGGGGGTTAATCATAAGTGGGATGCTTTTCCATGTAAGGGCAGTACCCAAGCACCGGTCCACCCACATATCAAATTATCAAAGTACCGAACGCGAATCATATGAGCGTGATGAAAACTAGCTTGACGATAATTCCCATGTGTCCTCGAGAGCTCTTTTCTCATTATAAGAAATTGTCCAGGCTTGTCCTTTGCTACAAAAAGGATTGGGCCACCTTGCTGCACTTTATTTACTTTCATTGCTTGTTACTCGTTACAATTTATCTTATCACAAAACTATCTGTTACCTACAATTTCAGTGCTTGCAGAGAAAACCTTACTGAAAACCGCTTGTCATTTCCTTCTGCTCCTCGTTGGGTTCGACACTCTCACTTTTCGAAAGGACTACGATAGATCCCCTACACTTGTGGGTCATCAAGACTCTTTTCTGGTGCCGTTGCCGGGGAGTGAAGCGCCTTTGGTGAGTGGAACTTGGTAAGGAAACATTTATATAGTGTGCTGAAATTTTCTGTCACTTGTTACTATGGAAACTAATACTTTGAGGGGCTTGTTAGAGGTATCTTCACTCCGACCAGAAGAGCAAAGAGTGGCTCCTCAACCTACTGAAAATATTTACTTTGAGACTCCTTCGGGTATGATAGAGAAACTGCTAGCTAATCCCTTTGCAGGAGATGGAACATTGCATCCTGGTTTACACCTTATCTTTGTGGATGAAGTTTGTGGATTATTTAAGCTTGCAGGTATTCCCGATGATGTTGTCAAAGGGAGGTCTTCCCTTTATCTTTGAAGGGAGATGCATTGACATCGTATAGGCTATGTGATGATACGGGATCTTGGAATTATAAACAATTGAATTTGGAATTTCACCAGAAGTTTTATCATATGCATCTTGTTCATCGTGATCATAATTACATATATAATTTCTGGCCTTGCGAAGGAGAAAGCATCACTCAAGCTTGGGGGAGGATTAAGCCAATGTTATATTCATGCCCCAATCATGAGCTCTCAAGAGAAATGATTATTCAAATTTTTTATGCTTGGCTTTCTCCCAATGATTGCAACATGCTCGATACTTCCTGTGCTGGTTCTTATATGCTGAAGACTATTGAATTCAAATGGGACTTATTGGAAAGAATTAAACACAACTCTGAAGATTGGGGTTCCAACGATGGTAAGGAGTCAGGTATGACACCTAAGTTTGATTGTGTTAAATCTTTTATGGATACCGATGCTTTTCGTGGATTTAGCGCTAAATATGGACTTGACTCTGAGATAGTAGCTTCTTTCTGTGAACCTTTTGCTACTCACGTTGATCTCCCTAAGGAGAAGTGGTTTAAATATAATCCTCCCATTGAAGTAAAAGTAGTTGCACCTATTACAGTTGAAGAAAAGACTGCCACTTATAGTGATCCTATTGCTCCTACTACTTATGTTGAGAAATCTCTTTTCCTGTTAGGATAAAGGATCATGCTAAAACTTCAACTGTTGTTCGTAAGAGGAATACTAGGACTTATCACCTCCTGAGCGAATTAAAGTTGAACCTAGTATTGCTATGGTTAAAGATCTCTTGGATGATGATTTAGATGGGCATGTTATTTATTTCTGTGGTGAGACGGCTAATATTGTTAGACCAGATACTAAGATACATAGACCTGTTGTAGGCATGCTTGTTATTTCTGTTAAAATAGGAGATCATTGTTATCATGGCTTATGTGATATGCATGATATTGCACCCGTTGAATTGGAAGGTATTGATGTTACTATCAAGCTTGCCAATAGAGATACTATTTCACCAATTGGGATTTTTAGAGATGTTGATTTCTTGTGTGGGAAGGTTAAATATCCTACTGATTTTCTTGTTCTTAGTTCCCCACAAGATGATTTTTGTACCATTATTTTTGGTAGACCCTTCTTGAATACTGTTAAAGCTAGGATTGATGTGAAAAGGATACTATTACAATTGGCTTAGGGGATATGTCTCATGATTTTAATTTTCCTAAGTTTTGTAGACAACCCCGTGATAAAGAATCACATATTAAGGATGAGATTTTTGGTCTTGCTTTAATTGTCGTGCCTCCTACTGATCCGTTAGAACAATATTTGCTAGACCATGAATTATATAAAGAAATTATGCATGATATTGCACCCTTTGAATTGGAAGGTATTGATGTTACTATCAAGCTTGCCAATAGAGATACTATTTAACCAATTGGGATTGTTAGAGATGTTGAAGTCTTGTGTGGGAAGGTTAAATATCCTGCTGATTTTCTTGTTCTTAGTTCCCCACAAGATGATTTTTGTCCCATAATTTTTGGTAGACCCTTCTTGAATACTGTTAAAGCTAGGATTGATTGTGAAAAGGATAATGTTACCATTGGCTTAGGGGAATTGTCTCATGAGTTTAATTTTGCTAAGTTTCGTAGACAACCCCGTGATACAGAATCACCTAGTAAGGATGAGATTATTGTTCTTGCTTTAATTGTCGTGCCTCCTACTAATCCGTTAGAACAATATTTGCTAGACCATGAAAATGATATGTTTATGAATGAAAGAAGGGAAATAGATAAAGTGTTCCTTCAACAGGAACCTATTCTGAAACACAATCTGCCCATTGAAATTCTAGGGGATCCCCCTCCACCCAAGGGTGATCCCGTGTTTGAACTCAAACCATTACCCAATAATCTTAAGTATGCTTATCTTGATGAAAAAAAATCCTGTTATTATTAGTGCTAACCTTTCAGAGCAAGAAGAAGAAAGATTATTGAAAACTCTAAAGAAGCACCGTGCTGCTATTGGATATACTCTAGATGACCTCAAGGGCATTAGTCCCATGTTATGCCAACACAAAATTAATTTGGAGGATGATGCCAAACGAGTTAGAGATCCTCAACAATGATTGAATCCTAAGATGAAAGAAGTGGTAAGAAATGAGATACTAAAGCTCCTTGAGGCAGGTATAATTTATCCCGTTGCTGATAGTGATTGGATAAGCCCTGACCATTGTGTTCCTAAAAAGGGAGGTATTACTGTCGTTCAAATAAAGCTACTAAGAAAGATCATTACCCTTTACCTTTTACCTTTTATCGATTGGATAAGCCCTAACCATTGTAATCGATTTCCATAAATTAAATAAAGCTACTAAGAAAGATCATTACCCTTTACCTTTTATCGATCAAATGCTAGAAAGACTATCCAAACACACACATTTCTTCTTTCTAGATGGTTATTCTGGTTTCTCTCAAATACCTGTGTCAGCGAAGGATCAATCAAAAACTACTTTTACTTGCCCTTTCGGTACTTTTTCTTATAGACGTATGCCTTTTGGTTTATGTAATTTACCTGCTACCTTTCAAAGATGCATGATGGGTATATTCACTGACTTTTGTGAAGAGATTTGTGACGTATTCATGGATGATTTCTCCGTTTACGGATCCTATTTTGATGATTGCTTGAGCAACCTTAATCGAGTTTTGCAGAGATGTGAAGACACTAGTCTCGTGTTGAATTGGGAAAAGTGCAACTTTATGGTTAATCAAGGCATTGTCTTGGGGCATAAGATTTCTGAGAGAGGTATTGAAGTGGATAAAGCTAAATTTGATGCTATTGAAAAGATACCATTTCCGAAGGACATAAAAGGTATAAGAAGTTTCCTTGGTCATGCCGGTTTTTATAGGAGGTTCATTAAGGACTTTTCTAAAATCTCTAGGCCTCTGACTAATTTATTGCAAAAATATCCTTTTGTCTTTGATGATGATTGTGTAGAAGCATTTGAAATACTAAAGAAAGCTTTGATCACTGCACCTATTGTTCAGCCACCTGATTGGAATTTACCTTTTGAAATTATGTGTCATGCTAGTGATTATGCTGTAGGTGCTGTTCCAGGGCAAAGAGTTGATAAGAAATTGAATGTTATGCAGTATGCTAGTAAAACTCTTGATACTGCCCAAAGAAATTATGCTACTACTAAAAAAGAATTCTTAGGAGTTGTGTTTGCTTGTGATAAGTTTAGACCTTATATTGTTGATTCCAAAGTTACTATTCACACTAATCATGCTGCTTTTAAATATCTTATGGAAAAGAAAGATGCTAAGCCTAGACTCATTAGATGGGTTCTCTTGCTCCAAGAATTTGATTTGCATATTATTGATATAAAGGGAGCTGAGAACCCCGTTGCAGACAACTTGTCTAGGTTAGAGAATGTTCTTGATAACCCACTGCCTATTGATGATAGCTTTCCGGATGAACAATTAGCGGTCATTAATGCTTCTCGTACTACTCCTTGGTATGCTGATTATGCTAATTACATTGTTGCTAAATTTATACCACTTGTTTCACATACCAGCAAAAGAAAAAGTTCTTTTATGATTTAAGACATTACTTCTAGGATGACCCACACCTTTATAAAGGAGTAGATGGTGTTATTAGACATTGTGTACCTGAGCATGAACAGGAACAGATCCTACGCAAGTGTCATTCTGAATCATATGGAGGACACCATGCTGGAGATAGAACTGCACATATGGTATTGCAATCCGGTTTTATTGGCCTACTCTCTTCAAAGATGCTCGTAAGTTTCTCTTATCTTGTGATGAATGTCAAAGAATTGGTAATATTAGTAGACGTCAAGAAATGCCTATGAATTATTCTCTTGTTATTGAACCGTTTGATGTTTGGGGCTTTGATTATATGGGACCTTTTCCTGCCTCTAATGGTTATACAAATATTTTTGTTGCTGTTGATTACATTACTAAGTGGGTAGAAGCTATTCCAACTAGTAGTGCTGATCATAACACTTCTATTAAAATGCTTAAAGAAGTTATTTTTCCGAGGTTTGGAGTCCCTAGATATCTTATGACTGATGGTGGTTCACATTTTATTCATGGTGCTTTCCGTAAGATGCTTGCTAAGTATGATGTTAATCATAGAATCACATCTCCTTATCACCCGCAGTCTAGTGGTCAAGTAGAGTTGAGCAACACAGAGCTCAAATTAATTTTGCAAAAGACTGTGAATAGATCTACAAAGAACTGGTCAAAAAAACTTGATGATGCATTATGGGCCTATAGAACTTCATATAAAAATCCTATGGGTATGTCTCCGTATAAGATGGTTTATGGCAAAGCATGTCACTTACCTCTTGAACTTGAACATAAAGCATATTGGGCTATTAAAGAGCTCAACTATGACTTCAAACTTGCCAGTGAGAAGAGGTTATTTGATATTAGCTCACTTGATGAATGGAGAACCCAAGCCTATGAGAATGCCAAGCTATTCAAATAAAAAGTCAAACACTGGCATGACAAAAGGATACAAAAGTGTGAGTTTAACGTAGGTGATTATGTGTTATTATTCAACTCTTGTTTAAGATTTTTTGCAGGAAAACTTCTCTCTAAATGGGAAGGTCCTTACGTTATCGAGGAGGTCTATCGTTCCAGTGCCATAAAAATGAACAACTTCGAAGGCACAAGTCCAAGGGTGGTGAATAGTCAAAGAATCAAACATTATATCTTAGGTAATCCTTTCAATGTTGAAACTAATATTGTTGAGACTGTAACCCCGAAGGAATACATAAGGGACACTTTCAAGAATGTTCCCGACTCCAAAAAGGAATAGGTATGTGGTACGGTAAGTAAACCGACTCCAAAACAATTCTAATGGCAATTTTTATCTGTTTTGGAATATTTAAGAATTTTGGAAAGAAAGAAGTAGTCCGGAAAGGACACGAGGCCTCCACGAGAGTGGAGGGCGCTCCCACCCTTCCTGGGCGCACCCCCTGTCTCGTGGCCACCTCGTGTGCCTCCTGGACTCGGATTTCTTGCACGTTACGTAGTTTGGTCAGTAAAAATTCATTATATAATCTCCCAAAGGATTTGACCACCGTATCACGCAAATATCCTCTGTTTTCGTTTCAAGCTATTTCTGTTACAGATCTAGAGCATCATGACGTCTCCAAGCGCTCCCAAGGACAAGTTTTTCGAGAGGGTTATCAACCCCTATCTCGCGGAGGTGCTGCAACACCCTCAAACCATTGAGATGCGTGAGGTGGTGCTGCACATCCGTGATGTGGAGAGACCAAGGCGTACCAGAAGCATGGAGACAAAGCTCGAAGCCATGGAGCAACAAGTTTTCAAGTGCCAAGGGATGGTGGAGCGTGGACTCAACGCCAACCAGATGATGATCACAGAGTTCACCAACAACCACAAGCTAGATGCCAAGATTTAAGGATCCCGGAGACTCGATCATCCTTCTATGATGGTGAGCCGATGCCTTGGAAGATGGACGACAAGCCTACATCATCAACAACTCCTACTTCACCACCTCCGAGGACATAATCACATGGGTATGGGCACTCCCCTTGGCAACTGCCAAGCTTGGGGGAGGTGCCCCGGTATCGTAACACCATCACACTCCTATCTTTACCGTTTTACTTAGTTCGATCCTTTTAGTAGTATCTTGATCTAGTAGATTGAAGTTTTGGTATGAATTAGTTTTGAGTTTTGCTTTGTGATCTCTTTATGTAATAGAGTCCGTGAGCTATCTATAATAACGATTAGTGTTGAGTCAAGGGCTTTGCTATCTTGCCATGATCTTGAGAAGTAGAAAGAATAAAAAGAATAAAAGAGTTCATATTGATCTTATGAATAGTAACGACTTCACACATAGAAAGTATGAGGCATAAAAGTTGTTGAGAATTGACAATGTAGTTTTGGTCATCGTTGCAATTAATAGAAAGTAATAAGAAAGAGAGGTTTTCACATGCAAATATACTTTCTTGGACATCTTTTACGATTGGGAGCACTCATTAAGTATGACATGTTAAAAGAGTTGATGTTGGACAAGGAAGACAACTTAATGGTTTGTGTTTTCTCACATCTCAGTTAAAGTATATTGTCATTGATCTTCCCAACATGTTGAGCTTGCCTTTCCCCCTCATGCTAGCCAAATTCCTTGCACCAAGTAGATATACTACTTCTACTTCCAAATATCCTTAAACCCAGTTTTTGCCATGAGAGTCCACCATACCTACCTATGGATTGAGTAAGATCCTTCAAGTAAGTTGTCATGTTGCAGGCAATAAAAATTGCTCTCTAAATATGTATGACTTATTAGTGCAGAGAAAATAAGCTTTATACGATCTTGTTATGGAAGCAATGAAAGCGACAGACTGCATAATAAAGGTCCATATACAAGTGGAAATATAAAGTGACATTCTTTTGTATTAAGATTTTGTGCATCCAACCCTAAAAGCACATGACAACCTCTGCTTCCCTCTGCGAAGGGCCTATCTTTTACTTTATGCTTTTACTTTATGCTTGATTCAAGGTGATCTTCACCTTTCCCTTTTTTATTTTATCCTTTGGCAAGCTCCTCGTCATTGAAAGATCTTGATATATATATCCAATTGGATGTAAGTTAGCATGAATTATTATTGTTGACATCACCCAAAGGTGAGTACATTGGGAGGCAACACAATAAGCCCCTATCTTTCTCAGTTTCCGGTTGAAACTCCATAACCACAAGTACTGCGTGAGTGTTAGCAATTGTAGAAGACTACATGATAGTTGAGTATGTGGACTTGCTAAAAGGCTCTATTATTGACTCTTTCTGATGTTATGATAAATTGCAATTGCTTCAGTGACTGAGATTTTAGTTTGTTAGTTCCCAATGAAGTTTCCGAACCATACTTGACATTGTGAATTGATCGTTACTTGAGCATAGGAAATCATATGATAAAATCTATATATATTGTTGTTATAAGAATGATCATGATGCCCTCATGTCTGTATTTTATTTTTATCGACACCTCTATCTCTAAACATCTGGACATATTTTTTGATTTCGGCTTCCGCTTGAGGACAAGGGAGGTCTAAGCTTGGGGGAGTTGATACGTCCATTTTGCATCATGCTTTTATATCAATATTTATTGCATTATCGGCCGTTATTAAACATTATGTCTCAATACTTATGTCTATTCTCTCTTATTTTACAAGGTTTACCATGAAGAGGGGGAATGCCGGCAGCTGGAATTCTGGCTGGAAAAGAAGCAAATATTGGAAACCTATTCTGCGCAGCTCCAAAAATCCTGAAACTCCACGGAAGCTATTTTTGGGATTAATAAGAATTATTGAGCGAAGAAAGCACACGAGGGGGCCCACAACCTGGCCACGAGGGTGGGGGCGCGCCCACCCCTACTGGGTGCGCCCCCTGTCTCCTGGGCCCCCTGGTGGCCCTCCGGTGCCCATCTACTGCTATATGAAGGCTTTTACCCTGGAAAAAATAGGAGGCGAGCTTACGGGACGAAACTCCGCCGCCACGAGGAGGAACCTTGGCGGAACCAATCTACAGCTCCAGCAGAGCTGTGCTGCCGAGGAAACTTCCCTCCTAGAGGGGGAAATCATCACCATCGTCATCACCAATGATCCTCTCATCGGGAGGGGGTCAATCTCCATCAACATCTTCACTAGCACCATCTCCTCTCAAAACCCTAGTTCATCTCTTGTATCCAATCTTGTATCCAAAACCACAAATTGGTACCTGTGGGTTGCTAGTACTGTTGATTACTACTTGTAGTTGATGCTAATTAGTTTACTTGGTGGAAGATCATATGTTCAGATCCTTAATGCATATTATTACTCCTCTGATTATGAACATGAATATGATTTGTGATTACTTACGTTTGTTCCTCGGGACGTGGGTGAAGTCTTGCTATTAGTAGTCATGTGAATTTGGTATTCGTTTGATATTTTGATGAGATGTATGTTGTCTTTCCTTTAGTGGTGTTATGTGAACATCGACTACATGACACTTCACCATTATTTGGGCCTAGAGGAAGGCATTGGGAAGTAATAAGTAGATGATGGGTTGCTAGAGTGACAGAAGCTTAAACCCTAGTTTATGCGTTGCTTCGTAAGGGGCTGATTTGGATCCATATGTTTAATGTTGTGGTTAGGTTTACCTTAATACTTCTTTTGTAGTTGCAGATGCTTGCAATGGGGGTTAATCATAAGTGGGATGCTTGTCCAAGTAAGGGCAGTACCCAAGCACCGGTCCACCCACATATCAAATTATCAAAGTACCGAACGTGAATCATATGAGCGTGATGAAAATAGCTTGACGATAATTCCCATGTGTCCTCAGGAGCTCTTTTATCATTATAAGAAATTGTCCAGGCTTGTCCTTTGCTACAAAAAGGATTGGGCCACCTTGCTTCACTTTATTTACTTTCATTGCTTGTTACTCGTTACAATTTATCTTATCACAAAACAATCTGTTACCTACACTTTTAGTGCTTGTAGAGAAAACATTACTGAAAACCGCTTGTCATTTCCTTTTGCTCCTCGTTAGGTTCGACACTCTTACTTATCGAAAGGACTACGATAGATACCCTACACTTGTGGGTCATCAAGAGCACCCAGGTTTTTTGGGGGGGAGGTGTGCTGGGTGTGGGTAGCGCCTTGCTACGTCTTGAGCTTGCGTTGGTTTTCCTTGAAGAGGAAAGGATGATGCAGCAGAGTAGCCTAAGTATTTCCCTCAGTTTTTGAGAACCAAGGTATCAATCCAGTAGGAGGCTCCTCAAAAGTCCCACGCACCTACACAAACAAACAAAGAACTCACAACCAACGCAATAAAGGGGTTGTCAATCCCTTCACGGCCACTTGCGAAAGTGAGATCTAATAGAGATAGTATGATAAGATAAATATATTTTTGGAATTTTATAATGTAGATGAAAAAAGTAAAGATGCAAATCAAAGTAAATTGGAAGCAAATATGATAAGAGATAGACCCGGGGGCCATAGGTTTCACTAGAGGCTTCTCTCAAGATAGCATAAGTATAACGGTGGGCGAACAAATTACTGTCAAGCAATTGATAGAAAAGCAAATAATTATGAGATTATCTAGGCATGATCATGTATATAGGCATCATATCCATGACAAGTGGACCAACTCCTGCCTGCATCTACTACTATTACTCCACACATCGACCGACTCGTGCCTGCATCTAGAGTATTAAGTTCATAAGAATAGAGTAACACCTTAAGCAAAATGACATGATGTAGAGCGATAAACTCATGCAATATGATATAAACCCCATCTTTTTATCCTCCATGGCAACAATGCAATATGTGCCTTCCAACCCTTTCTGCCACTGGGTAAGGACACCGCAAGATTGAACCCAAAGCTAAGCACTTCTCCCATGGCAAGAAAGATCAATCTAGTAGGCCAAACCAAACTGATAATTCAAAGAGACTTGCAAAGATAACTCAATCATACATAAAAGAATTCAGAGGAGATTCAAATATTTCTCATATATAAACTTGATCATAAACCCACAATTCACCGAATCTCGACAAACACACCGCAAAAAGAGTTTACATCAAATAGACCTCCACAAGAGAGGGGGAGAACATTGTATTGAGATCCATAAAGAGAGAAGAAGCCATCTAGCTAATAACTATGGACCCGAAGGTCTGTGGTAAACTACTCACAACTCATCGGAAGGGGTATGGTGTTGATGTAGAAGCCCTCCGTGGTCGATTCCCCCTTCGGAAGAGCACCGACGAAGGCTCCAAGATGGGATCTCGCGGATACAGAAGGTTACGGTGGTGGAAATTGTGTTTCAATGGCTCCCTGGATGTTTTTAGGGTACGCAGGCTTATATAGGGGGAAGAAGTACGTCAGTGGCCGCCCAAGGGGCCCACGAGACAGGGGGGCGCGCCCTACCCTCTCGTGGCCGCCTCGGATGCTTCTTGACTTGCACTCCAAGTCCTCTGGATCACGTTCGTTCCAAAAATCACGCTCCCGAAGGTTTCATTCCATTTGGACTCCGTTTGATATTCCTTTTCTTCGAAATACTGAAATAGGCAAAAAAACAGCAATACGGGCTGGGCCTCCGGTTAGTAGGTTAGTCCCGAAAATGATATAAATGTGTAAAATAAAGCCCATAAACATCCAAAAGGGGTAATATAATAGCATGGAACAATAAAAAATTATAGATACGTTGGAGACGTATCAAGCATCCCCAAGCTTAATTCCTGCTCATCCTCGAGTAGGTAAATGATAAAAACAGAATTTTTGATGTGGAATGCTACCTAGCATAATTCTCAATGTAATTTTCTTTATTGTGGCATGAATGTTCAGATCCAAATGATTCAAGATAAAAGCTTATAAAACATAAAAATAATAATGCTTCAAAGCATACTAACAAATAATCATGTCCTATCAAAATAACATAGCCAAAGAAAGCTTATCCCTACAAAATCATATAGTTAGGCCATGCTTCATTTTCATTACATAAAATACTCCCATCATGCACAACCCCGATGACGAGCCGAGCAATTGTTTCATACTTTTTAACGCGCTTCAGCTTTTTCAACTCTTACGCAATACATGAGCGCAAGCCGTGGACATAGCACTATGGTGGTATATGGTGGTTGTGAGGACAAAAAGAGGGAGAAGATAGTCTGACATCACCTAGGCGTATCAACGGGCTATGGAGATGCCCATCAATAGATATTAATGTGAGTGAGTAGGGATTGCCATGCAACAGATGCACTAGAGCTATAAATATATGAAAGCTCAACAAAAGAAACTAAGTGGGTGTGCATCTAACTCGCTTGCTCACGAAGACCTAGGGCATTTTGAGGAAGCCCATCATTGGAATATACAAGCCAAGTTCTATAATGAAAAATTCCCACTTAGTATATGAAAATGACAACATAGGAGACTCTATATCATGAAGATCATGGTGCTACTTTGAAGCACAAGTGTGGAAAAAGAGATAGTAGCATTGTCCCTTCTCTCTTTTTCTCTCATTTTTTTTCTTTCTTTCTTTTTTTTCTCTTCCTTTTTTTATTTGGCCTTTATTTTTTTCTTGGCCTTTCTCTTTTTTTTTCTCCTTTTTTTGTAAAGTCCGAAGTCTCATCCCGACTTATGGGTGAATCATAGTCTTCATCATCCTTTCCTTACTGAGACAATGCTCTAATAATGAAGATCATCACACTTTTATGGATTTACAACTCAAGAATTACAACTCAAAGCTAGAACAAGATATGACTCTATATGAATGCCTCCGACGGTGTACCGGGATATGCAATGAATCAAGGGCGACATGTATGAAAATTATGAAGGTGCCCTTGCCACAAATACGATGTCAACTACATGATCATGCAAAGAGCAATATGACAATGATGAAACATGTCATAATAAAAGGAACGGTGGAAAGTTGCATGGCAATATATCTCGTAATGGCTATGGAAATGCCATAATAGGTAGGTATGGTGGCTGTTTTGAGGAAGGTAAATAATGGGTTCAATACCGGCGAAAGTTACGCGGTAATAAGAGAGGCTAGCCAAGTGGAAGGATGAGTGTGCGTATATCCATGGACTCACATTAGTCATAAAGAACTCATATACTTATTGCAAAAGTCTACTTAGCCCTCGAAGCAAAGTACTACTATGCATGCCCCAAGAGGGATAGATTGGTAGGAAAAGACCATCACTCGTCTCCGACTGCCACTCATAAGGAAGACAATCAAAAGAGCACCTCATGCAACAAATTTGTCACACAACTTTTACCATACGTGCATGCTATGGGACTTGCCAACTTCAACAAAAGTATTTCTCAATTTCATAATTATCCACTAGCATGACCCTAACATTACTACCTTTATATCTCAAAACAATTATCAAGCAACAAATTGACCATAGCATCCAATTCTCTTCCTATGATAGTTTTTATTATACCCAACTTGGATGCTCATCATTCTAGGACAAAATTTGTAACCATAGAAAATACCATGCTGTTCTAAAATACTCTCAAAATAATATAAGGGAAGCATGAGAGACTAGCAATTTCTTCAAAATTAAGCTATCACCGTGCTCTAAAAAATATAAGTGAAGCACTAGAGCAAAAACTGTCAAGATCAAAAGATATAAGTGAAGCACATAGAGTATTCTAGCAAATTCTAATTAAGTAGGCTTCTCCCAAAAGGTGTGACAGAAAGGATGATTGTGGTAAACTTAGAAGCAAAGACTAATATAATACACGATGCTCCAAGCAAAACACATATTATGTGGCGAATAAAAATATAGCTCCAAGTAAAGTTACCAATGAACGTAGACGAAAGAGGGGATGCCTTCCCGGGGCATCCCCAAGCTTAGGCTTTTGGCTATTCTTGAATATCTTGGGGTGCCATGGGAATCCCCAAGCTTAGGCTCTTTCCACTCCTTATTCCATAGTCCATAAAAGCTTTACCCAAAACTTGAATAACTTCACAACACAAAACTCAACAGGAAATCTTATAAGCTCTGTTAGTGAAAGAAAACAAAACCACCACATAAGGTACTGTCGGGTGGTAGGTGCGACATATGCCAACGAATGGCTTATCATTGTGGGAGCCAGTAAGACATCGCCGGTGCCTAGAAACGGGATAAGGCGAAGACATGCACGCCGGCGGATCTTACCCAGGTTGGGGGCTCTCCGTGGAGATAATACCCCTACTCCTGCTTTGTGGGGTCTCCGCATGATCATTAGATCGATAAGAAGCTACAAGAGGCTCCTTGAGCTGTTCGGTGGGAGGAGGAAGAAGGGCAAGGCTAGCTCTCTTCTCTCCCTATGGTAGTGTCTAAAACTCTCTGAGATCAACCCTTTGCATGGGTGTCCCGGGGGGTTTATATAGGCCTACCCCTCGGGGGTACAATGGTAATCCGGCTGGGCGTGGGTCCAGGCCATCAGCGTCTACGACCGCCGGCTTCTCCGCCGGCTTCTGGGGCCCGCCGACTGGTGGGTCCCGACGGCTGCTGGCCCATTGGTCGACAGGCCGGCCCCACCGCTTGGGGGGTCTTGTCGGGGGCTGGTTACTGTTGCCTCGCCTCTGATGACAAGGGATTTGTCAAGGTAAGCATGGCTACAGTGCTACCGCCTTGCAGGCTCTCATTGTAGCCTTACCTCGTCTTGTCTTCTTAATGGTGCACGCGCCCCGAGGAGGGGAGCAAGCCGGCTATAGGAAGCCGGCCCGGCCTCAGGCCGGCTGGGGGAGATCAGGGCGCCTTCAGATGTCTCTCTGACCAAAGGGGCCTGCTGCCTACGGGCCGTACTGGTGACCTGTCGTGGATGGCGTCATGATCCGCATGGCAATAGTGTCTCGCCGGATAGGAGATGGCCGCCCCGTACGGCATACTGTAGCCATGCATGTTCTGGGATTCGGGGGTGGCAGGGTCCACTGTAGCCACCCACTGTCCCATCACCGTTATGGGGGGTGGACTTTTAGGGTGCGGCCCACGGCCGCCTGCCAGGGGTCAGCTTCTTGGAGTCGGTCCTTCATGGGCCGGATTCTTGGAGTCGGTCTTTCACGGGTCGGCTTCTTGGAGTCGGCTCTATCGTGGCGTCCTCCAAGGGGTGTTTATGGCCGGGCCACCTTCGGCCAGCCGGCCTATGTGATAGCCGGTCGGAAGAAGGCGGCCCTATGTCTTGGGTGCTTCAAGGCTTGGTCGGCCCGTTGTTTTTTCTGAGGGCCAAAGGGAGCCGGTTAGGCTACCCGTGGTCATTTACTCCGACAGTAGTCCCCGAAGCTGGTTAGGCTTCGCGACTGAAGGAGGAATCGAGAAGCTCGGCCATCTTCCTATCCCGAAGAGCCGGCAGCTAGGAGCCGGCCTCCGTTGCGCGTGCCTTCTCGACGAAGCCTCCTCAAAATCTGAAGGCGGGAACCAGCTGGCGCGCTAGCCAGGCGACGGGCTGACCGCCCGCTAACTGCGCGCCGTGTGGCACCCTTCGGCTGGAAGGGCCTGCCAGCCCACGCGCGTGATGGGACACCACCGTAGGTCGGGGCCCGCCACTTCTGCGCCTAGGCCCGTGCGCGGATCCTCTGTGGCCCGAACTGACCGCACGTCTTCTGGCGGCGGTTCCCGCTTGCCATAAAGGTGCGATAATCGCGGGGCGTGGGGGAGTGAGCGCAGTTAATCCCACGCCCCCACTAGCCTCGCCTCCTCGACTTCACTGCACAAAGCTATTAGTAGGGGCGGGGAGGGGGAGCGGCAGTCGTTCGCACGCTCGCCCTCGCTCTGCCTCCTCCCTCTTCTTCCTTATTGCGGTAGCCTTTCATCATGCTCCCGCTTCGCCATTCTTTCTTCTTCCCAGCAAACCACAAGCCCACTGCCTCCGCACCGAGCGCTCTCCACCGCCGCGCTCACCATTATGGTTCCAACGTCGAGCTCTTGGGACGGCTACACCATCCGCGACGATCACATCGATTTTCTCCGCAAGACGCGGCGGCTGCCGGGCGAAGATCTTGTGCGAGTAATCCTTGCGCTAGCGAGGGAGGTTTCACCGGTGCTGGAGGAAGGCGAGCGAGTGATCTTCTACTCGCACTGTCTGCAAGGCGTCGGCCTCCCTGCGAGCGGCTTCTTCCGCGCGTTTCTCGACTTCTATCAACTTCAGCCGCACCACCTCACCCCCAACACGGTGGTGCTGCTTTCGGCCTTCGTCTCCTTGTGCGAAGGTTTCCTCGGCGTCCTTCCCACCATCGAGCTCTGGGGGGGAATTTTCCAATCCAAGCTCGGCACGGTTGTCGCAGGCATGCCGGCTCCATCGCCATAAGGAGGTCCATCGCCGACAACCCATTCCCTCCTATCGCGTTGATCCAGTCGGTGAAGCTCTGGCAACGGTCTTATTTTTACGTGAAGAACGTTGCCCCGAACGGTGACTATGTCAACTTGCCGGCTTACGTAGCCGGCCCGCCGCCTGGGAGGCCGCCTTCATGGTCCTTTCAGGCCAGGTCGCTGACGCCGGCTGGAGCTGGTGTTGTCGCTCGGCTTCGGGTGCTGGTCCGGTCGGAGCGCCTGACCGGGCCCGACTTGATCGCCGCCTTCGTCGAGCGCCGGGTACTTCCGCTCCAAGGCCGCCCTCATCTGATCTGTCAGATGAGCGGCCGCTTCGACCCAAGCCGTCTCAGCACCAGAGAGATGCCTAACGATGAGGTATCTTACATGGTGAACTACATCGCCAACTGCAAGCTCACCGAGGACTGGTAGTATGGCAAGGCACCATACTCTCGCGCCGATCCACCACCCATGGTAATCTTTCTTTCTTTCTTCCTTTGTTGCCGAATTTTCTTTTTTGGCCGACTTCCAACCAGCCGGCTTTCTCTTCTTTTAATCAGAATCCCCTCCTTCATCAGTCGTCCGGGACCGCGGGGCCGAAGCGCGAGTTCGCCCCCGACCGCGAGGCGGACGACCTTGACGACCCCGACTTGGGGGCGGCCGCCCTGGATGACGACGCCGTAGGGGGCGGCGGTGAGACAAGCGGCTTCGGCTTCACCGTCGGCTTTGACGACTGGCCCGATGATGACGAGGCCGTTCCCATTCCGCGCCGCGAGCCGGTGACCGACCTCCAAGGCGCCGGCCCATCCGGCGGGCCGACCGGGCGAGGCAGCGCACAGAAGCGTCAGACGGCGCCGACTCTCTTCGGCGGCCGGCCGAAGAAGCCCAAGGCCTCCACGGCGGCGACCAAGCAGGACGAGGCGGCCGCGAAGGAGGCCCGCTTCCGCAAAGTGGTGAAGCAGCCGCAGGCGGTCTCGGCGTAAGTTCTGGTCCTTACGCACTTTTCTTTCTTCTTTTAGTTGATGTTCTTCTAAGTCCTTTCTCCGTTTCGTCAACCAGGGCCCCGCTCTCTCTTGAGTTGACTACCGCGGCCTCCATAGTCGGCGGAGCGAGAGGATCTGAGGGTTCCCGTCGCATAGACCCCGCGCCGAGCTTCAGGCGGCGACAGAGCGGAACCCGCGGGAGGCGCGAGAGGAGCGGGAGGCGGAGGAGCGAAGGGCAGCCGCCACCAAGTCGGCCCAGGAGACGACGGTGGAGTCGGCCGAGGCGCAGGCCGACACGGCACCCAGGGCCCGGGCGGAGGCCGAGGCCGCAGAGAGGATGGTGGAGGCCCTGCATGGCCAGCCTCCGCAACTCGTCACCCCCTCCGCTCCGCGCCCCTGGACGTCATGGTGCCCCCGCTGGAGGAAATCGGCCGTGACCCACCGTTGATGGAGAGGGAGGGGGGCGACGTAGTCATCCCGGAGGGACAAGCGGTCCCATCTCCGTCGGTCGCGACCGGCCAAGGCGGCCAGCCCGAGGTGCCGCCTGAGCAGCCAACTGGAGGAGAGCCGACTGCAAAGGCGGACCTTGTGCTCTTGTCGCCGATTCGCCGGCGCGCGGGGAGGAAGGCTTCAGAGTCTGATCCGCAGAGGGCAGCCGGATCCATCTCGTTGTCGTATGATCTGGAGTCGGCCACCGCTAGCTCGCTAGGGTGGACGCCGGGTGGTGGGATAGCCGCGTTAAACTTGGCGGTGCAAGATGTCCATAGCCGGCTTCAGGCTCAGGCCACCACACTGCAATAGTGTACCCGAGAGTTTCTTGCGACACGGGCGGTCGTTCGGGTGAGTTCTCTTGCTCTTCATTTTTTCCGTGGGGGTGCGTCAGCGCACCCACTGGGTGTAGTCCCCGAGTTCCGAGTCGGCTGCTGAGCAGGCGGCTTGGAACTTCTTCGAAGACTTTGTTTTATTGATTTGTTCTTGCTTGCTTCTTCGTCCTGTTTGCAGGATTATCACAACCTCCACGCCACTACCTTTAACTCCCAGGTCCGGGAGGCGGATCAAAAGGCCTCCGATCTGTTAGAGAGCCGACGTGAGTGTCTTTGTCCTTTTATCTCATGTGGGGGCGCGTCAGCGCACCCACTGGGTGTAGTCCCCGAGATTCGGGTCGACTGCTGAGCAGTCGGGTCGGATCTTTCTTGCCGACTTCTTTCTTAATTTCTTCTTTCCATACTGGCAGGAGCCAACACCGACTTGAGGCAGCAGCTGGGTGTGGCCCAGACCGCCCTTCGCACCAAGGAGGGTGAGTTCAGTGCCTTGGTTCAGGAGCGTGACCGCCTGGCCAAGAAACTGGCCGACCAGGAGGAAAGCCACAAGGCAGCCCTGAAGGCGGCGCAGGACAGCGAGGCCGCCCTCAAAGCCGAATACAAGACCTAGGCGGCGAGCTGGGCCGGGGCAAGGCAAGCTCGGAGCGAAGGCTATGGCCGAGTCGAGGATTTGGTTGACGGTAGGCCGCCTTCTTCTTCACTCTTTTTCTTGTCAATGTAAGCCAGTTTATCTCCTGACTTGCTCTGTTTCTTTCTTCTTTGTGAAGAGTACTTTCCTGGCTACTCCATCGCCGCCAACCCAGCCATCGAAGCTCACCATGAGGCCCGGTGGCAGGCTGGGGTTGAGATCGCACCGGATGCCAACCGGTCGCTTGAGGAGCAGCTTCTGGCGGTCCAGGCCCGCCTCCAGCCGGCCTACCGCATGCTCCGCCGGCTTCAGCGTGCCGGAGCATAGGTGCTGGCCGCCCTTTGGCCTGGCGAAGTAATTCCTCGCACCCCCAGCCGTACTGCCAACTGGCTGGAGGTAGCAGTCGGCCGTCTTGAGGCCTAGAAGGCCTCAGCGGCTCGATCCGGCGCTCGACGGGCGCTAGAGTTCGTCCGGGCTTGGTACCCTGGGCTGAACTTGGACCAGCTGCGCACCTGGCGGCAGGAGGCTGACGAGGAGCTGGAGGCGGTGCGGCCGGCTATCATCCAGCGTGCTTCGGCGATCGCCGACTTCACCGACACCAACGCCTTTGCTCCTGAGGTGAACAAGGACGGCGTCGTGCAGCCAGAGGAATGGTTCGGGCTGAACCCGGCCGACGGTGAAGACTCGACGGAGGAGATTGACTCCAGTGATGAGGGCGAAGAGGAGGGAGGAGGAAGACGGCGAAGACACTGTGCTGGATGTCAAAGCAGCCAGCCAGCCTCAGCCTGACTGTGCCTCCAGCAACAAGATGCGCGCGGATGCCCCGCCTGCCACCGGCGATGACCAGGTCGAGACTCGTTAGCCGGCCACTCCTCCAACCGACACCGCCGTCTCCACCGATCTTTTTGACGCTCCGGGCGCTCCCTTGGCTTGATTCACTGTTTTTACTTTCCTGCTTGTCACTCTTTGAACAGATTTGTTATCTTTGTGCAATTCCACCCACTGGGGGTGTATTCAAACTTCGTTGAATGTCGGCCTCTCGAAGGCCTTTTGTGTAAATATTATTATGCATGTGCTTGGCTTTCATTCCTACTTGCTTTTTACCTCTCGGCTTTTTTCCTTTGCCGCCTTCCCTTGGTTGCCGCCTTCCCAGCTGGACAGCTGCTCTACAGTCTGTGGCTCGGTAAGGAGTTCAACCATCTGGGGAGGCAAGTACTCAAGCTTTCTTAGATTGTAGCAGAGTAGGAAGGGAAGCCGGCCAGCCAACTGCTTCGACAGCCGGTTGGCGAGGGGGGGAGCCGGCTTGTGTTATGTAAGTTCGTTAGTCCTTAGCCGTTTTTCATGTGGGCATCCTCTCCACCTTTAGCTGTTGCTAGTCGGGCAGTCGATTCTTCGAGCTGTGACTTTTGCAAGAGAGGGCTTGGGTGCCAGCACATTACTTGTCTGACTGCTGGTAGAACTTGGACATAACTCAAGCCTGCAAGTCCCCGGGCCGACTAGTCGAACCCGGTGCCGGACGGAGAAAAATAAATTTAGTGGGGTAACCATGGGTATGATACCCGGCATTCATATATAAAAATAGGGTAGTCCCCGAGAACTCCTCGGGGAGCCCATTGTCTCATACTTAATACAAAAGGTAGCATGATACATACTGCATTTCAACTTTAAAATCTTCGAAGAAGATTGGCATTCCACGGGCGCTCTGACTCCTTGCCGGAGTCGTCTCTCTTGTGTGCCTTCGGCTTCTGTGCATCAATTAGGTAATAGGAGTCGTTTCCCAGAGCCCAGCTGATGACAAAGGGGCCTTCCCAAGGGGCCGAGAGCTTGTGCTGGCCGGTTGTTCGCTGTATCAGCCGGAGCACAAGGTCTCCCTCTTGGAAGGCTCTTGGCTTGACCTTCCGACTGTGGTAACGGCGTAGACCTTGCTGGTAGATGGCGGACCGGCTGAGGGCTAACAGCCGGCTTTCTTCCAGCAAGTCGATGCCGTCTTCTCTTGCTTCCTTAGCCTCCGCCTCCCTGTACATGGTGACCCGAGGTGAGTCGAACTTGATGTCAGTTGGGATGACAGCCTCGGCACCATATACAAGGAAGAAGGGAGTGAAGCCGGTTGACTTGTTTGGGGTGGTGCGCAGACTCCAGAGGACGGCCGGTAGCTCGTGAAGCCAGCAGCTGGCCGAACGCTCTAGTGGCATGACCACTCGGGGCTTGATGCCGGAGAGGATGAGGCCGTTTGCTCGCTCGACTTGGCCGTTTGACTGTGGGTGCGCAACGGACGCTAAGTCCAGTCGGATGCCCTGTGTCATGGAGAAACGTGCCAGTGCTCCCTTGGCAAAATTCATGCCGTTGTCAGCGATGATGTTGTGTGGTACGCCATACCGGGTTGTAATGTCTGCAATGAATGTCATGGCAGTCGGCCCATTCAGTTTCTTGGTCGGCTTTGCGTTGATCCACTTGGTAAACTTGTCCACGGCGACAAGCAGATGTGTCATGCCGCCGCGCGCCGTCTTGAATGGACCGACCATATCCAGCCCCCAGACGGCAAAAGGCCAAGTGATGGGGATGGTCTTGAGTGCAGAAGCCGGCAGGTGTTGCTTGGAGCCGAAGACTTGGCATCCTTTGCAGTGTTTGACTAGTTCCTTGGCATCCTCCAAAGCAGTCGGCCAGAAGAATCCATGGCGGAAGGCCTTGGCGACAAGCGCCCTGGAGGCGGCATGGTGGCCGCATTCGCCTTGGTGGATGTCTTCGAGGATTGCAATGCCTTTCTCTGGCTCGACGCAGCGGTGGAAGACTCCGGTAGCACTGCGCCTAACTAGCTCTTGGTTCATTATCGTGTAAGCTCCGGCTCAGCGTTGGACTTGTCTTGTGGAGATCTCGTCAGTTGGCAGCTCTCCATTTATCAGAAAACGGAGGATGGGCTGAGCCCATGAAGGAGCTGTGACTTCTTCGATTGCCAAAACGGCTACTACAACCAGGGTGGGCGGGCTGGGTTGTGAAGAGTTGGAGTCGGCCTTCGCCTGCTGTGCTGCTGCAGTCCCCGGGCCGGGTTCGACTATGGCAGTCCCCGAGCTAGGTTCGACTATGGCAGTCCCCGGGCCGGGTTCGACTATGGCAGTCCCCGAGCCGGCTGCCGAAGTCCCCGGGCCGCCAACCTGGTCCCCGAAGTCGGATTCTACTGCATCGGGGTCAGGGGGCACGAAGATGGAACTGGATTCGAAGACGGCTTGACAGATGGCCTGAGGAGGCGTTGGAGGGCGATGCCGGTTGGTATAGCTTGTCGGGTGGAGCCTATTCGTGCCAGGGCATCTGCTTGCTCATTGTCGGCCCGTGGCACGTGAAGGAACTCCCAACCCTCGAAATATCCACTGAGCTGCTGGACGAGGAAACGGTAGCTTGCCATGTTTACGTCCTTGGCATCCCAATCGCCAGATGATTGCTGAACCACTAAGTCCGAGTCGCCATAACACAGGATCCGGCGCATGCCGAGTTGCTTGGCTAGCCGGAGCCCGTGTATGAGCGCCTCGTACTCGGCCACATTGTTGGAGGCGGAAAAGTGGATTTGCAATATGTATATGAGTTTGTCGCCCTTGGGAGAGGTGAGGATGATGCCGGCTCCCAAGCCGGTGCGCATCTTGGATCCTTCAAAATGCATCCGCCAATGAGTGGAGTCGGGGGCCGGTGGCAGGTACTGGGTCTCGGCCCAGGTGACGAGGAAGTCAGCCAAGGCTTGGGACTTGATGGCGGTGCAGGGCTGATAGTAGATTGTGTAAGGAGCCGGCGCAATGGCCCATTTCGCTACTCGGCCGGATGCGTCCTGGCTGCCTATGATCTTGGCAAGCGGGGCAGTGCATACGACCGTGATGTGATGTTCTTGAAAGTAGGGCTTGAGTTTCTTGGAGGCGAAGTACACACCATAGCACATTTTCTGATAGTGCGGGTAGTTCTGTTTTGAGGTGGACAATACTTCGCTCAAATAATATACCGGCCTCTAGAATAGCTGAGCTCGGCCTTCTTCTGGGCGCTGGACCAGGATGACTTTGCTGACCACCCGGCTGGTGGCGGCGATGTAGAGGAACATGGGCTCCTTCTCAGTTGGGGCCGCCAAGACAGGCGGTATGGACAACATCTTTCTCAGCTCGTGTAAAGCTTGGTCCGCCTGGTCATTCCACTCAAAGTGAGTGGACTTCTTCATCAGTCAGTAGAGGAGGAGAGCCTTCTCTCCAAGGCGGCTCATGAAGCGGTTCAAAGACGCCAGGCATCCGGTGAAGTTTTGGATGTGTCGCAGCTTGGTAGGGACCTTCATTCTCTCTATGGCCTTGATCTTCACTAGGTTGCATTCGATGCCGCGTTCGGAGACCAGGAAGCCTAGAAGCCGGCCGGCTGGTACCCCGAACAAACACTTCTCCGGGATGAGCTTGATCTGAAACCGGCGTAAATTCTCAAAGGTCTCCTTGAGGTCTTCCAGCAGGGTGCCGTGCTTCTCTGTCTTCACCACGACATCGTCTACATAGATGTGGGCATTTCTGTCGAGTTGCTTGAGGAGGCATTTCTGCATGCAACGCTGAAAGGTGGCACCGGAATTTCTCAAGCCGAATGTCATGGTCAGGTAACAGAAAGCTCCGAATGGGGTGATGAAGGCGGTCTTCAAGCGATCGGCTGGGTCCAACTTTATCTGGTGATAGCCTGAATAAGCATCCAAGAAACTCAACAGCTCGCATCCGGCTATGGAGTTTATCACTTGGTCAATCCTTGGCAGGGTAAACGGATCTTTAGGGCAGGCTTTGTTGAGGCTGGTGTAGTCAATGCACATGCGCCACTGCTTGTTCTGGAAAGCCATTCTGGAAAGAAGACCTCCATAATGAAGCCGACTGCTAGAAGCCGGGCTATTTCTTCTTCGACTACTCTTCTCTTCTCTTCTGACAGGCGGCACAAGGGCTGCCTGACCGGCTTTGCGTCAGATCGGACGTGTAACTTGTGCTCAACGAAATCCATCAGGACCCCTGGCATGTCTTTGGGATACCACGCAAAGACGTCCCGATTCTCACATAGGAAATCGACGAGCTCGCCTTCCTATTTGCTGTCAAGGCTTGTGCCTACGACAGCGTGCCTCTCCGGGTGCTCCGGGTCCAGGGGTATCTTCTTTGTCTCTTTGGCCGGCTGGAAAGAACCTTGAGCTTCACATTCTTTGGGGTCAGGAGACAGGGCCGGCTGCTTGCCAGCCAAGGCCACAACTCGATTCAGCATCTTCTTCTCTTCGGTGATCACGAGGGACTCGGCCAGCCGACTGCTGGCTGCTGCACACTCAGAAGACTTCTTATAGTCTCCGACTCTGGTGATAATGCCCTTGGAACTCGACATCTTCATCTTGCGGTAGGCATAGTGGGGCACATCCATAAACTTGGCCAACGATGGTCACCAAGCAATGCATGGTACGGGCTCTCGAAATCCACTACCTCGAACCATATTGCCTCTCGACGAAAATGATCCTTGCCCCCAAAGAGGACATCCATCTTGATCTTGCTGATTGGTGAGCAGGACAGGCCGGGTACGATGCCTTGGAACACGGTCCGGCTTGGCATGAGTTGCTTTGGCTTGATGTTAAGCTTCTCCATTGTATCTCGGTACAGTATGTTGATACTGCTCCCGCCATCTATCAGCAGGCGGGAGAAACGGGCGGCACGCCTTTCTGTCGCTAGGGTGGCATCCAAACCCAAGGCATAGGAGCCAGGAGATGGCATCACCTTTGGGTGGGCGTCCCGGCTCCAACTGATGGGCTTCTCTGACCAGTGCATAAACTCAGTGTTACTGGAGGCGACCGCATTGACTTCTTGCTGCTGTCGGCGCCGGCTGCGCCGATCTTCTGTCTGGCTGGTGAACACGATGTAGGCGGATTGTTCGTCGACGAACTCGTCTTGGATAGCTCCGACTGCAGGCCGAGCGGCCGGCTGCTGTGGGGCAAAGGTGGCTGGCCTGCAGGAAAAGGCGGCAACAGCCCCTCGCCCTTGGAGATTCGGGTGAGCCAATGGCACTTCTGAGTTGTGTGGTTGGACGGCTTCGCACCTCGGTGGAACTTGCAGGGGGCGTCGAGAGTTTGCTCGTAGGAGAAAGCCAGCTGCCAAGCCGGCCTGCCGCCCTTCTGTTTCTTGGGAGCCGGCCGTCCCTCAGGCTGCTCTTCTTCGATCGTAGCCACCTGCCGGCTAGTGGAAGGCGGCATAGGGGCCTTGCGCTTGTGGTCGTTTTGGTACGGGCACCGGCTTGATTCTCCAGCCGGCATCTTGGGAACCGGCGCCAGCACATTTCTGGAGGCGTCTACCTGGAGCTCAGTCTTCATTGAAGAGTCGGCCATGGCATACTTGTCCGCGATGATCAGTAGCTCATCGAGGGTTACCGGCTCGTCGCAGAGGAGTCGTTGCTTTAGGAGTGTGCCCTCGCGGCACCCGGCGGTGAAGTATTCAATGGCCTGAACCTCGTGCACCCCTTCACAGGAGTTGCGAAGCTCGGCCCAACGCGTGAGGTAATCGCGGGTTGATTCGTTGGGCCCGTGTATGCACAAGGAGAGCTGTCGGGGCTTGGGAGCCCGTTTGTAGGTGCTGGTGAAGTTGCGTATGAAGGCTTCGGTGAAGTCCAGCCAGCTGTTGATGCTGTAAGGCTTGAGGCTGTTGAGCCAGGTGCGCGCCGTGCCTTGGAGCATCAGGGGGACATGTTTCACGGCAATGCGTCGGTTGCCGTTTGCTATGCAAACTGCGGTGGAGTAGTCGATCAACCAGTCTTTGTCACGACCGATTTTCCAATAAAAATATTTATTGATAAACCAGTCTTTTGAGTCCAGTATGAAAGAAATCCTCCACACTGGCAGACAAATTCTTGATACAATAATGCCAGTAGCATAAAATATATTACAGGGTCGAACTACGGTTGCTCAACCAAATTATTACAAGCACGCCAATAATCATACATAATGGCGGACAGAACACAGTGGTGTGGAGACATACTACTGACTCAAGGATAGGCTGGTGGTGGAAAAACACAGCGGGGAGAGAAATACAAGACTCTACGTCTGTCATCTCATCGAGCGTCGAGGAGAGGCTCGATGAATTTATTTGGTAGCGGAAGCGGATATAAAACAGTGGCCAAATCCAGGGTCGCACGAGACTGACTGGGACTCCTCTAAGTGTCGGACTCGCTATCGAACTCTTCATCCATGAGATCGCCTTCGTCAGCATCTGGCCAAATCAACAAGCCAGTGAGTACTTTGAAAGTACTCGCAAGACAGTTCGGACGTAAGATATAACAAATGCATGCATGGATGCAACATGATTAATTCATTAATGCGCAATAAATAAAATTGGCATAACGGGTGAGTAGAAAGGGAAAATGGCGGTAGTCCGCCTGAAATCCCACAGAACATAAATAAGGATCGATCGGGTGTCTGAAGCGACGCCTCAAAGGGTGAACAAATAAACATAAGGAAATGATGCCACAGTCGGGCATCTTAGCGACACCACATAAAGGGCTTTTAAAAGAAATGCCACGGTCGGACGTCTGAGTGACATCGCAGAAAGGGCTTTAAAAGAAATGCCACAGTCGGACGTCTGAGCGACATCGCAGAAAGGGCTTTAAAAGAAATGCCACAGTCGGACGTCTGAGCGACATCGCAGAAAGGGCTTTAAAAGAAATGCCACAGTCGGACGTCTGAGCGACATCACAAAAAGGGCTTTAAAAGAAATGCCACAGTCGGACGTCTGAGCGACATCGCAGAAAGGGCTTTAAAAGAAATGCCACAGTCGGACGTCTGAGCGACATCACATAAAGGGCTTTTATTCACAAGTACATATTACTCATAATAAACATTCAATTCATGAAAACAAACGGGTCAGTCCATCCACAGGAGTGATCATTTAACCGGACTTAGCACTCATGCGATTCACCGGAGTCTCTGTCATCAAAGCTGACAATTGATTAGGATAAGAAGGAACGAAACTTGACATGGAAGAGATGATTTTGAGGAATATATGACTCTGCAGAGTTTGTACAAAATTTTTCCCACAGTCAACGGATTTCCGTAGTCACGAAGGACTAGTTCCATTTACGGTATTTCAGAAGAAAACACAGCTAACCGGTACACACCCATCCTACCTCTCGATGCTAGGAATCACCCTGGTCATCGTCCAAGAAAAACTTTTGAGACGGGGAGATCACAATCTCGAATAGCATGGGATCAAATTCATATACGCGCGCTCTAAGGGGTGCCCCCCTCTCGGTCCCAACCGGAAACACCCATGCCCCCTGACCGGATGACTGGATTTAATCCAGGGCCATGGAACCATCATCACGGCCTCTCCTCTTTGGTGTGTACCATGAAAGCGGTTTGAAACTTACTAAACCATATTCCTTGCGGAAAACATGTGGTAGTACAAGGAAGGAAATGATAGGTACTGGACCGATATGGTTTGACACTGAAGTCACATAGTCTGGCGTAAGACTGGCATGCTACAACACTACCGTCGTACCCATCCTCATGCCAACACATGGCCATTCATATTCACATTCATCCACGTATGGATCATCGAACTCACTTACCTCCTTATCACATAAAATAACATTCATCGGTATACTCACCGGCATGCCATGAAACTAACTAAATGCAAAAACATGCCAAGACACTCATCATATCAAAAGTTCAAACATGCTTGCCTGGTTCAGAGTAGTCGGAGCCTAGCTCGGTGAAGTTCGCGGCTCCGTCACCTCCTTCGGTATCTACGGTTTAAAGAAAATATATGCGCTAATGTAAATACCAAGGAGAGCACAGAAGGTAAACCAAATATTTTTCAAATAAATCTGATAAAAACTAGACAAAATTTTAAAGAGAACAGAAAAAGAATCAATCAAAAATACTTTTCTGACTAAAAGTTATAAGGGTTTTTGTCCAGGGACTTATCTGTAATGAAACAGAAGATTTCCAGGGGCTAGTTTATAAAAGCAGAAAACGCTTCGGTAGCGATTACGCCAGCCCGAAGAGAAAACGTATTTGGCAGAAGGCGTTTTCAGATAACACTTCGTTTAGAAAGGACAGAGAGGCTGACAGCGGGTCCCACTTGTCATGTTTAAATTTTAAAATGGGAGGGACGAGGCTCGTCGGCGCCCGAGAGCTGCTGTGGTCGCCGGCGGCGATCCACGGCGAGGCATGGGGATCAGAGGTTACCAATGTGCTCACCGTGTCCTTCCGCAACGGTGGGTGGTGGTGTTGGTCGCCGGTGAGCAGCACGTCGACGGCGGTCTCAACTCCGGCGGACGGTGGTTCGGCGTGGATGGAGCTTGTCGGAGAGGGCTGCAAAGATTAAATTGAGGTGGGGGTTAGACTACTGGGTGCAAGAGAGGGCTACGGACGAGGTTTGGGCGCCGGAGGTGGCCTCACCGAAGTGAATCGAGCTGGAGGCCGAGGCGGATCGGGGCGGCCGGAGCTGGGGAAGGAGACCTCCTCGAGGTCCCCCTAGTGGCCTGGCGGGGCTTTGGTGAGGAGTGGTGATGCTGCGTGCACGAGGGTGAGCTCGGGGCCCTTTTTATAGGCGGCCCGAGGCGGTTGCCGTGAACGGAGATTTCCGTCGAGCGATTACGGTGGTGCAGTGCTCGGTCGGGGTGGTTAGGGGGTCGAGCGTCATCACAGAGGTTCAAAGGGTCCGTTTTTGTGCTAAGCTGGCCGGGGTTTGGGTGTTAAGGGCGAGCTCGACGGAACGGGGTGGTGCGGGCCCGTCGGCGGCAGAGAGCGCGCTCCGTGCATGCTGTGCCACGGCGACGGTGCCGCATGCGTGCGCTGGCACGGAGAAGGCCACGCGGAGCCACCAGAGGATTTGGGCGGCGCCGAACGGCGTTGCGCCGCCGTTCTCCTCCCTGTCGGCCGTAACGGGGAGCCGGCCGCTGCAATACACGCCGGCGCAGGCGGGCCAGGGCGCCACCGACGCCAGGGTCGCGCCAAGTGCGCGTGTGAAGCTTCGGACAAGCAAGCGAGGCCGCGAGCAACGTGCCAAGTGCACTGTGGCCGCGTGACTGAAACTGTCGAAACTGAAAACTGAATTTTCTGAACTTTGATCAGTAACAATGCCCGCCAGGTGTTCGACCGAATGATCCAAGCATGTAGGGATTTTTCCTTGAGCTGATTTTTGGTGGAGTGGCTTCTCTTTGCTCAAATAGGCTGCCTGAATTTTGGTGGAATTTTTGGAGGAGTGTAGATATGAATTTCACCAAATTTGGCAAATCTGGTCCAAACTTGCAGAGACTAAATTTTGAAAATTTTGAAAAGAGGAGGAGTGGATCAAGATGGTTCTGGGTTGTGGGTTCAAAGGACAATCCAGGAGAATTGGTTTGAGGTCAAAACTCAATTGGAATAGGCACTTGCTTTGAAAATCTCTCAGGCTCCAAATAATTTTCAGAATTGAATTGAGGGAAAAAATAATTAGAATAAAATCCAAAACCAGTTTGGATTAGTTGGGACAGAGAATTTAGGTTGATCACAAGTTGTAGGGGAGGTTTTGGAGGGGTTTTACCACATGGGCAAGAATGCCAAGTCATGGTGGTTCCAAGATATGAAAATCCCAAATTTCATGGAGTTTCTTTTTAAAAGAAAAAGATTAAACTCCCAAAAATAATTTTGAGAGAGAGCCAACAGAGAAGAAGTTTCAAAAGGTCAAACACCAAAGTTTGAAGCAAGAACAAAAACCTTGCCAAAGGAAAGAGAGTTTCTTAAGAGGAAGGTTTTCTGGAAAATTTTAAATGGCCTCTTTTCAAAAACCACAAAGTTTTTTTTTGCTGAAAACCAAAGTAAAAATTTTGGAGTGTCACAACACCTACCCCCTTAGGAAAAATCTCGTCCCCGAGATTTCAGCTGATCCTTAAATAAGTGTGGATGCTCTGTCCGAAGAAAATCCTCGCTTTCCCAAGTTGCTTCACTGTCGGTGTGATTGCTCCACTGGACTTTGAAAAACTTGATGGTTTTCTGTCGGGTCCTCCTTTCAGACTCCTCTAATATTCTTATGGGACGTTCTCGATAAGTGAGGTCTGGCTGTATGTCAATGTTCTCATGATATACTTGTTTCTCTGGGTTGCTTATGCACTTCCTTAATTGAGAGACGTGGAACACGTCGTGAATGTCGGACAAGTCTTCGGGTAAGTCTAGCTGGTAGGCTACAGTGCCTCTTCGTGCCACTATGCAAAATGGTCCAATGAATCTTGGTGCTAATTTTCCTTTAATCTTAAACCGTTGCAATCCTCTCATCGGGGATACTCTCAAGTATACGAATTCACCGGGTTCGAAGCTGACCCTACGATGTTTCTGATCATAATAACTTTTCTGTCGACTTTGAGCGGTCTTAAGTCGGTCCCTGATTAGCTTGACTTTTTCCTCGGCTTCTCTGAGCATATCTGGTCCGAAGATGCGGCTGTCTCCGGTCTCTGACCAATTTAACGGGGTACGACATCTCCTTCCGTATAGGGCTTCGAAAGGAGCCATTTGCAGGCTGGCCTGGTAACTGTTGTTGTATGTGAACTCGGCATATGGCAGGCTGTCCTCCCAACTGGTTCCATAGGTAAGGACACATGCTCTCAGCATGTCTTCTAAAACCTGGTTTACGCGTTCTGTTTGTCCATCAGTCTGTGGATGGTATGCGGTACTGAAGGCTAGTTGGGTTCCCAGAGCCTGTTGTAATTGCTCCCAAAATCTTGAGACGAACTGAGTGCCTCTGTCGGAAATTATAGTCTTCGGGACACCGTGCAGACAGACTATGCGGGAAAGATAAATCCTGGCAAGCCTCTGAGTGGTGTAGGTTGTCTTCACTGGAATAAAGTGTGCTACTTTGGTCAACCTGTCAGTGATGACCCATATGGCATCATTCCCGTTTCGTGATCGAGGTAATCCGACAATAAAATCCATCCCTATTTCATCCCATTTCCACTCAGGTATTTTGTTACGTTGCAGTAGTCCGGCTGGTCTCTGATGTTCAGCTTTTATGCGTTGACATGAGTCGCAACATGCAATGAAAGCGGCTATGTCCCTCTTCATACCGTGCCACCAAAATCTTTCCTGAATATCCTTATACATTTTGGTTCCTCCAGGGTGGATCGAATATGGAGTGGTGTGTGCTTAGTTAAAACTTGCTGTTTAAGGTCTTCTATGTTTGGCACGCATAGCCTTTCTCCGTACCATAATATTCCTTCATTGTCTATGACAAATTCCGAGGCCTTTCCCATACTCAACTTCCTTTTAATTCCTTCAATGCTGGGGTGACCGGACTGAGCCTCTTTAATTTTCTCCACAAGGTGTGGTTGTATTTCCAAGTTTGATATGGTGCCTTCTGCTACCATTATCAAGTTGAGCTTGACAAATTCTTGATGGAATTCGGGCCTCAAGCTGTGCAGATAGTTCCCGTCGGAGCTGGGGTTCCGACTCAGGGCATCGGCCACTACGTTTGCTTTCCCTGGATGGTAATGGATACCAACATCATAATCCTTTACCAATTCCAACCAGCGGCGTTGCCGTAAATTTAGTTCTGGCTGCGTAAAAATGTATTTGAGGCTCTTGTGATCCGTATATATCTCACATCGATTCCCAAGTAGAAAATGCCTCCATTCCTTGAGTGCATGAATAACTGCTGCCATTTCTAAATCATGAGTGGGATAATTTTCCTCGTGTTTGCGAAGTTGCCTTGAAGCGTAGGCGAAAACCTTGCCTTCTTGCATCAACACGCATCCGAGACCCTTTCTGGATGCGTCACAAAATACTTCAAAATTCTTGTGTATATCGGGTACAATTAATACAGGTGCTGTTGTTAATTTCCGCTTTAGCTCTTGGAAACTTTTCTCGCAGGCTTCTGTCCATTCAAACTTCTTATCTTTCTTGAGTAACTGTGTCATAGGCTTGGATAAGGTGGAAAATCCTTCAATAAATCTGCGGTAATACCCTGCCATTCCCAAGAAACTTCGTATGTCCGTTACGCTAGCTGGTGACTTCCAGTCAAGTACGGCCTTGACTTTCTCTGGGTCCACTGCTATACCGTCTTGAGTCAGCACGTGGCCTAGAAAACCTACTTGTCTTAGCCAAAATTCGCACTTGCTGAACTTGGCATACAATTGGTGTTTCCTTAGCTCTCCTAGTACAATCCTGAGATGTTCTGCGTGCTCTTCTGGTGTTTTGGAGTATACCAGAATATCGTCGATGAATACTATGACGAATTTGTCCATAAACTTCATAAATACTTTGTTCATGAGGTGAACAAAATATGCCGGGGCGTTAGTTAATCCAAATGGCATCACTGTGAACTCGTACAGTCCATATCTGGAGGTGAATGCTGTTTTGGGGATATCTTCTGTTCATACCTTCAATTGATGGTATCCTGAACTTAAGTCAATTTTTGAGAATACCTTGGCCTGAGCAAGTTGATCAAACAAATCGTTTATCCTTGGCATCGGGTATTTGTTTTTGACTGTGACCATGTTAAGTGCTCGATAGTCGATACACAATCTCAGCGTTCCATCCTTCTTCTTGGCAAATAAAATTGGTGATCCCCAAGGTGAGGAGCTGGCCCGAATGTATCCTTTATCCAGTAATTCCTTTATTTGCTTCTTCAATTCGATCAACTCGGATGGTGCCATTCTGTATGGTTTCTTGTATATGGGGGTGGTTCCTGTTGCTAGCTCAATGCGTAATTCTATTTCTCGATCTGGTGGCATGCCTGGCAGCTCTTCAGGGAATACATCTGGAAATTCACACACTACTGGAACCTTGTTTAGCTCAGAAATGTCCACCTTATTTAATCTCGGTTGCCGGGGTCTTTTTCCTTCCTTGGCTGATACTCTTATTGTCTTCCCTTGGTGGTGTGTGAGAATCACGGTTCTGTTGAAACAGTCGATAAAACCTTTATTGGTGGTTAGCCAATCCATCCCTAGGATGACATCCAGTCCTTTATTTTCCAATACAATAAGATTTGCGTAAAACTCCAATCCTTCAAACTCAATGACCACATTCTGACAGTAATTCTGAGAAACTTGCTGAATCCCGGTGGACTTGATTATTATGGATTTCTCCAAAGGAAGCATCGAAAAATTATTTTGCAAAGCAAAACTTTTCGAGATGAAAGAGTGAGAAGCTCCAGAATCAAACAAAACCATTGCAGGTATTGTGTTGACAGGAAACGTACCGAGTACGATATCCGAAGCATTTTGTGCCTCCTCTTTGGTTACGTGGTTCAGATGACCCTTCCTGTGGTTATTGTTGGGATTGAAATTGTTTCGTTTGGGTGCTGAATTATTTCCGCCGTTGTTCGGCTTTGGGGTTGAGTTCCTTGGCTTGGGGCACTGTTTGGCATAGTGCCCTTCTTCTCCACAAGCGTAACAAGTAACGCCGGGGCGATAGGTGAATTCCTTGTCCCTTGCATGAAAATTCTTGATTGGGCGTGAGACATTGGATGAGAATTTGGGTGTCCCACCCTTTTTAAAATCTATCTTGCGTCGGTGATTGCGAGTGTGGTTAGTCTGGTCCCTTTTTCGCTTGTGGATATCTTCCAGACTGCGTCTCTCATTTTCCAAAGTAATGGCCTTGTCCACCAGCGTTTTAAAATCAGGAAAAGTGTGCACGACCAGTTGGCATTTAAGTGCGGGTGCCAGACCGTCAAGGAATTTCTCCATCTTCTTGATTTCAGTCATACGCTCTTCATTGGCGTAGCGGGACAATAGAGTAAATTGACTGTTGTAATCTGACACTGTCATGTTCCTTTGTTTGAGGTCATCAAATTCTCTCTTCTTGATTTTCATAATACTCTTAGGAATATGTGCACCACGGAAACCTTCCTTGAAATCATCCCAGGTTATGTCATTTTCGTTGGGATGCATGAGCAGAAAATTCTCCCACCACGATGCGGCTGCTCCTGTGAGATAGTGCGGAGCATATAATACCTTCTCGGGGTCTGAACATTTTGCAATAATTAATTTCCTTTCCATATCTCGAAGCCAGTCCTCGGCTTCAAGAGGCTTGTCAGTGTGAGAAAATGTTTGAGGACGTGTCTTCTGTAGCTCAGATAACTTGGAGTGCTGTTGATACTGTCCATGGTGATTTCCCATGTTGATGACTTGGTTCATTATTTCACGATGTTGTTGCTGACTCTGTTCATAAAGGCGGCACATTTGTGAAAGTGCCGATTCATTTCCCGGTTGGCTAGACTGTCCCTGAGTGAACTCGTTGCTGGGTTGTGCATTATAATCTTCCTCTGATGGAATTGGCATGGAGCGAGTCCAAGGACGAGATATTTTTCACTCTGGGGATATATTTTGTAAAACCCATAAGAAAAGCGGAAAAAGTCACAAAAACAAATCCATAAAATGCATAAAGCTGGCAGATAGAATTAAATAACTCAGCTTACTTAAGAAAAACAAATCGACTTGCGCACGGAGAAGGACTGCTCATTACATATCTTACACGCGGGCGGTAGTTATACAGTACATCACTCAGGATATGCGTACATAATCCTGACATGTTATTAAGGCTAGTGCACTTCTCCATATCCTACATGATGCGCAAACAGGCTACTTCTCCCAGCCTATGCACATATCTTACAAAGCGGTACAACACACGGCAGCTAAGCGTACTCAGGCAGAAATGTTGACGACCTCCCTTGCCCTGCCGAGGGCGAGGCGTAGCGAGGTTGGGGACTCGACCTCCTCCTCGCTAATGGGCTCCATACGTGTAGTGTTGCGCGGAGCGGGCGGAGCGGTTGCCAGGGGCGGAGCAACACGTACATTAGTGGGCGCGAAGGTTGGTGTAGTACGCGCTGGAGTGGGTGCAATGACTTGGTTAAATTCTTCGGTAGAAGGCAGACGACGAGCAGGCGTAAAAGATGCTGATGACGAGACAAAAGTCAGTGGCGGTGCGATTGGTAGGAGCTCCCTCCTGTTGGCAGCACAACCATGAACGGAGTCCATGCGGGTAGCTACGAAGTCGTCCACCAGGTTGTCGAAGGCTGCCTCCAGGGCCCGGAGATACTCAATGAGCATATCAAAAGCCTCGTCTCGTTCTCCTCTGGGGCAGGAGTATGCGTAGTGACAGGTGTAAGGCACATGGCACGGAAGATAACGGTAATGACGAGTCCTCATCGCGGGGAGGACATCCCTGAGACGAGCTATCTCCTCGCGAGCTGCCATCTGCATAGCATGCCTCTCCGTAGGCATGGCTCTTCCCACGAACCGGAAGCGGCGTAACTCACCACGCCCTCCCTTGAACTGCACCGCGGCCTAGTGCATGGTCAGACTGTCGTTGACTCGGTGCTGGCAGAGTGTGAAGCTGGGCGCACGGATGGCCCCATCGCGACCTGAACGATGAAAGAAAGAAGCTTGACGAACCCATCGGGCACGTTGGCGAAGGTCTGAGACTCGCAGCTATTGTCGGCCATCTACAAAAGTAGGCAAAAATTCTGCATGGTCAAATCATAAATTTATGCTGACTGACAGAAAATGACTACCATTGCAAAAATATAAATTAGCTCTATCAGGCTAATAACCAATTAGTGATCGCACCTAGTGGCTTCCTACAGTCAGCCTGGCTCTGGTACCAAGCTTGTCACAACCGGTTTTCCAATAAAAATATTTATTGATAAACCAGTCTTTTGAGTCCAGTATGAAAGAAATCCTCCACACTGGCAGACAAATTCTTGATACAATAATGCCAGTAGCATAAAATATATTACAGGGTCGAACTACGGTTGCTCAACCAAATTATTACAAGCATGCCAATAATCATACATAATGGCGGACAGAACACAGTGGTGTGGAGACATACTACTGACTCAAGGATAGGCTGGTGGTGGAAAAACACAGCAGGGAGAGAAATACAAGACTCTACGTCTGTCATCTCATCGAGCGTCGAGGAGAGGCTCGATGAATTTATTTGGTAGCGGAAGCGGATATAAAACAGTGGCCAAATCCAGGGTCGCACGAGACTGACTGGGACTCCTCTAAGTGTCGGACTCGCTATCGAACTCTTCATCCATGAGATCGCCTTCGTCAGCATCTGGCCAAATCAACAAGCCAGTGAGTACTTTGAAAGTACTCGCAAGACAGTTCGACGTAAGATATAACAAATGCATGCATGGATGCAACATGATTAATTCATTAATGCGCAATAAATAAAATTGGCATAACGGGTGAGTAAAAAGGGAAAACGGCGGTAGTCCGCCTGAAATCCCACAGAACATAAATAAGGATCGATCGGGTGTCTGAAGCGACGCCTCGAAGGGTGAAAAAATAAACATAAGGAAATGATGCCACAGTCGGGCATCTTAGCGACACCACATAAAGGGCTTTTAAAAGAAATGCCACGGTCGGACGTCTGAGCGACATCGCAGAAAGGGCTTTAAAAGAAATGCCACAGTCGGACGTCTGAGCGACATCGCAGAAAGGGCTTTAAAAGAAATGCCACAGTCGGACGTCTGAGCGACATCGCAGAAAGGGCTTTAAAAGAAATGCCACAGTCAGACGTCTGAGCGACATCGCAAAAAGGGCT
>NC_041387.1:568143041-568153448 GCF_002162155.2 Triticum dicoccoides | reverse complement strand
GGCTTTAAAAGAAATGCCACGGTCGAACGTCTGAGCGACATCGCAGAAAGGGCTTTAAAAGAAATGCCACAGTCGGACGTCTGAGCGACATCGCAAAAAGGGCTTTAAAAGAAATGCCACAGTCGGACGTCTGAGCGACATCGCAGAAAGGGCTTTAAAAGAAATGCCACAGTCGGACGTCTGAGCGACATTGCAGAAAGGGCTTTAAAAGAAATGCCACAGTCGGACGTCTGAGCGACATCACAAAAAGGGCTTTAAAAGAAATGCCACAGTCGGGCGTCTGAGCGACATCGCAGAAAGGGCTTTAAAAGAAATGCCACAGTCGGACGTCTGAGCGACATCACATAAAGGGCTTTTATTCACAAGTACATAATACTCATAATAAACATTCAATTCATGAAAACAAACGGGTCAGTCCATCCACAGGAGTGATCATTTAACCGGACTTAGCACTCATGCAATTCACCGGAGTCCCTGTGATCAAAGCTGACAATTGATTAGGATAAGAAGGAACGAAACTTGACATGGAAGAGATGATTTTGAGGAATATATGACTCTGCAGAGTTTGTACAAAATTTTTCCCACAGTCAACGGATTTCCGTAGTCACGAAGGACTTGTTCCGTTTACGGTATTTCAGAAGAAAACACAGCTAACCGGTACACACCCATCCTACCTCTTGATGCTAGGAATCACCCTAGTCATCGTCCAAGAAAAACTTTTGAGACGGGGAGATCACAATCTCGAATAGCATGGGATCAAATTTATATACGCGCGCTCTAAGGGGTGCCCCCCTCTCGGTCCCAACCGGAAACACCCATGCCCCCTGACCGGATGACTGGCTTTAATCCAGGGCCATGGAACCATCATCACGGCCTCTCCTCTTTGCTGTGTACCATGAAAGCGGTTTGAAACTTACTAAACCATATTCCTTGCGGAAAACATGTGGTAGTACAAGGAAGGAAATGATAGGTACTGCACCGATATGGTTTGACACTGAAGTCACATAGTCTGGCGTAAGACTGGCATGCCACAACACTGCCGTCGTACCCATCCTCATGCCAACACATGGCCATTCATATTCACATTCATCCACGTATGGATCATCGAACTCACTTACCTCCTTATCACATAAAATAACGTTCATCGGTATACTCACCGGCATGCCATGAAACTAACTAAATGCAAAAACATGCCAAGACACTCATCATATCAAAAGTTCAAACATGCTTGCCTGGTTCAGAGTAGTCGGAGCCTAGCTCGGTGAAGTTCGCGGCTCCGTCACCTCCTTCGGTATCTACGGTTTAAAGAAAATATATGCGCTAATGTAAATACCAAGGAGAGCACAGAAGGTAAACCAAATATTTTTCAAATAAATCTGATAAAAAACTAGACAAAATTTTAAAGAGAACAGAAAAAGAATCAATCAAAAATACTTTTCTGACTAAAAGTTATAAGGGTTTTTGTCCAGGGACTTATCTGTAATGAAACAAAAGATTTCTAGGGGCTAGTTTATAAAAGCAGAAAACGTTTCGGTAGCGATTACGCCAGCCCGAAGAGAAAATGTATTTGGCAGAAGGCGTTTTCAGATAACGCTTCGTTTAGAAAGGACAGAGAGGCTGACAGCGGGTCCCACTTGTCATGTTTAAATTTTCAAATGGGAGGGACGAGGCTCGTCGGCGCCCGAGAGCTGCTGTGGTCGCCGGCGGCGATCCACGGCGAGGCATGGGGATCAAAGGTTACCAATGTGCTCACCGTGTCCTTCCGCAACGGTGGGTGGTGGTGTTGGTCGCCGGTGAGCAGCACGTCGACGGCGGTCTCAACTCCAGCGGACGGTGGTTCGGGCGTGGATGGAGCTCGTCGGAGAGGGCTGCAAAGATTAAATTGAGGTGGGGGTTAGACTACTGGGTGCAAGAGAGGGCTACGGACGAGGTTTGGGTGCCGGAGGTGGCCTCACCGAAGTGAATCGAGCTGGAGGCCGAGGCGGATCGGGGCGGCTGGAGCTGGGGAAGGAGACCTCCTCGAGGTCCCCCTAGTGGCCTGGCGGGGCTTTGGTGAGGAGTGGTGATGCTGCGTGCACGAGGGTGAGCTCGGGGCCCTTTTTATAGGCGGCCCGAGGCGGTTGCCGTGAACGGAGATTTCCGGCGAGCGATTACGGTGGCGCAGTGCTCGGTCGGGGTGGTTAGGGGGTCGAGCGTCATCACGGAGGTTCAAAGGGTCCGTTTTTGTGCTAAGCTGGCCGGGGTTTGGGTGTTAAGGGCGAGCTCGACGGAACGGGGTGGTGTGGGCCCGTCGGCGGCAGAGAGCGCGCTCCGTGCGTGCTGCGCCACGGCGACGGTGCCGCATGCGTGCGCTGGCACGGAGAAGGCCACGCGGAGCCACCAGAGGATTTGGGCGGCGCCGAACGGCGTTGCGCCGCCGTTCTCCTCCCTGTCGCCGTAACAGGGAGCCGGCCGCCGCAATACACGCCGGCGCAGGCGGGCCAGGGCGCCACCGACGCCAGGGTCGCGCCAAGTGCGCGTGTGAAGCTTCGGACAAGCAAGCGAGGCCGCGAGCAACGTGCCAAGTGCACTGTGGCCGCGTGACTGAAACTGTCGAAACTGAAAACTGAATTTTCTGAACTTTGAACAGTAACAATGCCCACCAGGTGTTCGACCGAATGATCCAAGCATGTAGGGATTTTTCCTTGAGCTGATATTTGGTGGAGTGGCTTCTCTTTGCTCAAATAGGCTGCCTGAATTTTGGTGGAATTTTTGGAGGAGTGTAGATATGAATTTCACCAAATTTGGCAAATCTGGTCCAAACATGCAGAGACTAAATTTTGAAAATTTTGAAAAGAGGAGGAGTGGATCAAGATGGTTCTGGGTTGTGGGTTCAAAGGACAATCCAGGAGAATTGGTTTGAGGTCAAAACTCAATTGCAATAGGGCACTTGCTTTGAAAATCTCTCAGGCTCCAAATAATTTTCAGAATTGAATTGAGGGGAAAAATAATTAGAATAAAATCCAAAACCAGTTTGGATTAGTTGGGACAGAGAATTTAGGATCACAAGTTGTAGGGGAGGTTTTGGAGGGGTTTTACCACATGGGAAAGAATGCCAAGTCATGGTGGTTCCAAGATATGAAAATCCCAAATTTCATGGAGTTTCTTTTTAAAAGAAAAAGATTAAACTCCCAAAAATAATTTTGAGAGAGAGCCAACAGAGAAGAAGTTTCAAAAGGTCAAACACCAAAGTTTGAAGCAAGAACAAAAACCTTGCCAAAGGAAAGAGAGTTTCTTAAGAGGAAGGTTTTCTGGAAAATTTTAAATGGCCTCTTTTCAAAAACCACGAAGTTTTTTTTTTGCTGAAAACCAAAGTAAAAATTTTGGAGTGTCACAGTCTTCTGGCTTCACGGAGCCGTTGTACTTGGGCGTGTCTCTTGGGAGCGAGAACCCTTAGGGAAAGGGCTCGTCGCGGATGCGGGGGCCGAAACAAGGCGAGCCGACATCGTCTTCTTCTTCTAGGGCTAGGGATCACCTTGCGTGGTCTATCCGATGGCGGGCATCATTCTCGCTGACTCCTTCGCTGCGACCAAGTCGGCCGCTGAGAGTCGGATGCTCGACAGGCGGCGGAGTGGGATATCTTTCCCCACGAGGCGGAGGAGGAGGCGGGTCGCCTCGTTGTTCCACACCTCGGGGACGGCCTTCTGCGTCGTGCTCGATGGTGATTCAAGTCCGGATACGGCTAGCAGTCGGGTCCTTCTCTTGTCCTGCACGGGCGCCACCCGCAGTCGGCGTACGCGACATCGCGCCGTGCTCTCAACGAGGGGGGCTTCCAGCTTGGACGCCGGCTTTGTGCCGCTCTGCGGCCGCGTCGATCAGCTGTTAGATGCGTCTGGTCATGTGGGGAAGCTTGTCGGCCCCAGTCCGTTTAGCTTGTCTACGATCGACTGGGCAGCGCGTAGATTCTCGAGGGGTGTGGCGTAGACTAGGCGGTCCGCTCCCAGCATGCTGGCGATGGCCGCGCCGCATTTCTTGACGACACCGACTCGGCTTGGCCCTTCTGGAGGCGGCATGCCGAAGGCGGCGCGGTCGACATCGCGCTGGTGGGCTTCCGTGAGGAATCTCATGGTGTCTATCTTCTGGCCCTCCACAAGGAGGGCAAGGCGGCGCGCCTCCCGCGTCTCAGCGTCAGCGTCCGCCGGGATGGGGGCGGACAAATCGTGCAACGCAGCCTGCAGGGCATCGTGGGCGTTCTCGCCGGATACGACGCCGTGGCTGATGACTAGCACTTCGGTGACTGTGCTGCTGCCACTGTCAGCTCGAGGGAGAGGGTCATCGAAGATGATCACGTTGGTGGGGAAGGCGTCGAGCGACGCCGTGTCGGAGTCGACAAGCATCGGGTCGGTGGAACCGACCGACTCCAAGTCCGCGGTGGGCTCGCCGGAGACGTGGAGTTGGTCGAGGAGGCTAACAATGCGGCTCTCGGGGCAGCCTGTGCTCGCGTCGGATGCGGGCTAGTCGGAGATGCGAGTCTCGCCAAGAAGATCGGCGAGGCAGCTCGCCGCGCAGGTGTCGTCGACACTTTGCAGCGCGTCGGGGCAAGCGCCATCAGGCGTGCCGGGCTGGCTACACTCGCTGGGGAGGAAGAGGGCTCCCGTCTAGAGCAGGTCTCTGGACGACGGTGCACCTGGCCCCACGGTGGGCGCCAAATGTCGGGTGGTAGGTGCGACATATGCCAACGGATGGCTTATCATTGTGGGAGCCAGTAAGACATTGCTGGTGCCTGGAAACGGGATAAGGCGAAGACATGCACGCCGGCGGATCTTACCCAGGTTGTGGGCTCTCCGTGGAGATAATACCCCTACTCCTGCTTTGCGGGGTCTCCGCATGATCACTAGATCGATAAGAAGCTACAAGAGGCTCATTGAGCTGTTCGGTGGGAGGAGGAAGAAGGGCAAGGCTAGCTCTCTTCTCTCCCGATGGTAGTGTCTAAAACTCTCTGAGATCAAACCTTTGCATGGGTGCCCCGGGGGGTTTATATAGGCCTACCCCCCGGGGGTACAATGGTAATCCGGCTAGGCGTGGGTCCAAGCCGTCAGCGTCTACGACCGCCGGCTTCTCCGCCGGCTTCTGGGGCCCGCCGACTGGTGGGTCCCGCCGGCTGCCGGCCCATTGGTCGACAGGCCGGCCCCACCGCTTGGGGGGTCTTGTCGGGGGCTAGTTACTGTTGCCTCGCCTCTGATGACGAGGGCTTTGTCGAGGTAAGCATGGCTACAGTGTTGCCGCCTTGCGGGCTCTCACTGTAGCCTTACCTCGTCTTGTCTGCTTAATGGTGCGCGCGCCCCGAGGAGGGGAGCAAGCCGGCTATAGGAAGCCGGCGCAGCCTGAGGCCGGCTGGGGGAGATCAGGCCGCCTTCGGATGTCTCTCTGACCGAAGGGGCCCGCCTTCTACGGGCCGTACTGGCGACCCGTCGTGGATGGCATCATGATCTGCATGGCAACAGTGCCTCGCCGGACAGGAGATGGGCGCCCCGTACGGCATACTGTAGCCATGCATGTGCCGGGATTCGGGGTGGCAGGGTCCACTGTAGCCACGCCCTGTCCCGTCACCGTTATGGGGGGTGGACTTTTAGGGTGCGGCCCACGGCCGCCTTCCAGGGGCCGGCTTCTTGGAGTCGGTCCTTCATGGGCCGACTTCTTGGAGTCGGTCCTTCACGGGCCGGCTTCTTGGAGTCGGCCCTATCGTGGCGTCCTCCAAGAGGTGTTTATGGCCGGGCCGCCTTCGGCCAGCCGGCCTATGTGATATCTGGCCGGAAGAAGGCAGCCCTGTGTCTTGGGTGCTTCAAGGCTTGGTCGGCCCGTTGTTTTTTCTGAGGGCCAAAGGGAGCCGGTTAGGCTACCTGTGGTCATTTACTCCGACAGGTACTGTAATAAACGTTTATTTATTTTTGTGTTAAACCTACTGTATTCCAACTTATCTATGGTTTATAAACTATTTTACTAGCCATAGATGCATCAAAATAAGCAAACAACACACGAAAAACAGAATCTGTCGAAAACAGAACAGTCTGTAGCAATCTGTAACTAACGCAAACTTCTAGAACTCTAAAAATCCTACCAAAACAGGAAGTCCTGGACAATATTTCTATTGATCAGCAGCAAAAAGAATCAATGCAAAAGCACGTTTCTGTGATTTAACAAAATTAAATTCATGCACGCAAAGTTTCTGTTTTTCAGCAGAATCAAATCAACTATCGTCATCGGTTATCCTATAGGTTCTACTCGGCACAAACACTAATTAAAAGATAAGAACAGATCTAAACAGAAGGTAGATGCAAAATTTATTACTAAACAGGAACAAAAACAAAAAAACAAATAAAATTGGGTTGCCTCCCAACTACTGCTATCGTTTAATGCCCCTAGCTAGGCATTGAGACTTCGATGATGCTCACATAAAAGATAGGAATTAATGCACAAAGAGAGCATCATAAAACATGAGACAAACAGACTTAAGTCTAACATACTTTCTATGCATAGGCATCTTGTAAGCAAACAAATTATCAAGGCAAGCAAAAACTAGCATATGCAAGGAAGAACAAAGAGATGATAGCAATCTCAACATGAAGAGAGGTAATTTAGTAACATGAAAAATTATACAACCATATTTTGCTCTCTCATAATAATTACATGTAGGATCATAAGCAAATTCAACAAAATAGCTATCACATAAAATATTTTCAACATGATCCACATGTATGCGAAGTTGACACTCTTCCAAAATAGTGGGATTAACTTTAACTAAAGTCATGACCTCTCCAAACCCACTTTTATCAAAAATTTCATAAGATTGAACATACTCCAAATATGTGGGATCTAAAGTTGACACTCTTCCAAACCCACTTTCAATAATATTGCAAACACTATTATCAATCTCATATTCATCATGGGGCTTAAATAAATTTTCAAGATCATAAAAAGAATCACCCCAATCATGATCATTGCAACAAATAGTAGACATAGCAAAACTAGAATCCCCAAGCTTAGGGTTTTGCATATTATTAGAACAATTGACATCAAGAGAATTTATAGTAAAATCATTGCAATCATGCTTTTTATCGAAGGAACTACCAAGTATGGGTGCAATAGCAACGATCTCATGTTTAACATAAGGAACTATAGCAAATTCGTCTTCATAAATATTGGCATCATGGCCACAAGAATAGCAGACATCATGTTCGTCAAGGGATATTTCAACCAAATCATCAGAATCATCATTATCTATAGATTCATGCATATCATTATTTTCTTCCAAAGCAATGGTCATTCTTTCAATAAATTCTTGGACATAGACATTATGAGCAAAGTTTTCATTGCAATATTTAAGTATCACGGAATTTTCAGACTTGTTGAGAGTAAAATCATACTTTTTCAATCAAAGAAGCAACTTCATGAGCACCCTTAAAAACGACAAATTCTTCAATTTGTTCGATATCATAGTAACTATAAACACCCTTTGCATAAGAAATAAGATTTCATTATCATTGAACTCTCATCGGTAGGGAAGGTGTTTTTTAGGGTTCTTAGAGCAACAAGTAAAATCACAAATTTCACAAAGATTCTAAGCATAGCATAGCAAACTATTTATATGATACCATAAGACCTTCCCTTTTTCGGACAAACGATGATGCACAAAATGAGCATGCTCATCTAAAGATTTCCCATCAACTAGGCTAGTTGGGGTTTCAGCACGAGCGCATAAGGATCAAAGATGATCCAAGTAGAACACTTTAAGTGGACCCATATCAATAGATTTTCAGCAAGCGAAGATGCAAGCATATAGAAGGCACATGGCAACCCGAGCAAACAAAAGGACGAACGGAAAAGAGAGGGAGAATAAAACAGCAAGGGTGAAGTGGGGGAGAGGAAAACGAGAGGCAAATGGCAAATAATGTAAATGCGAGGGAGATGGGTTTGTGATGGGTACTAGGTATGTCTTGACTTGAGCGAAGACCTCCCCGGCAACGGTGCCAGAAATCCTTCCTGCTACATCTTGAGCTTGTGTTGGTTTTCCTTGAAGAGGAAAGGGTGATGCAACAGGGTAGCGTAACTATTTCCCTCAGTTTTTGAGAACCAAGGTATCAATCCAGTAGGAGGCTCCTCAAAAGTCCCATGCACCTACACAAACAAACAAAGAACTCGCAACCAACGCAATAAAAGGGTTGTCAATCCCTTCACGGCCAATTGCGAAAGTGAGATCTAATAGAGATAGTATAATAAGATAAATATATTTTTAGTATTTTATAATATAGATGCAAAAAGTAAAGATGCAAATAAAAGTAAATTGGAAGCAAATATGATAAGAGATAGACCCGGGGGCCATAGGTTTCACTAGAGGCTTCTCTCAAGATAGCATAAGTATTATGGTGGGTGAACAAATTACTGTCGAGCAATTGATAGAAAAGCGAATAATTATGAGATTATCTAGGCATGATTATGTATATAGGCATCACGTCCGTGACAAGTAGACCGACTCCTGCCTGCATCTACTAGTATTATTCCACACATCGACCGACTCCTGCCTGCATCTAGAGTATTAAGTTCATAAGAATAGAGTAACGCCTTAAGCAAGATGACATGATGTAGAGGGATAAACTCATGCAATATGATATAAACCCCATCTTTTTATCCTCGATGGAAACAATACAATACGTGCCTTGCAACCCTTTCTGTCACTGGTAAGGACACCGCAAGATTGAACCCAAAGCTAAGCACTCCTCCCATGGCAAGAAAGATCAATCTAGTAGGCCAAACCAAACTGATAATTCGAAGAGACTTGCAAAGATAAATCAATCATACATAAGAGAATTCAGAGGAGATTCAAATATTTCTCATAGATAAACTTGATTGATCATAAACCCACAATTCATCGGATCTCGACAAACACACCGCAAAAAGAGTTTACATCGAATAGATCTCCACAAGAGAGGGGGAAAACAATGTATTGAGATCGAAAAAGAAAGAATAAGCCATCTAGCTAATAAGTATGGACCCGAAGGTCTGTGGTAAACTACTCACAACTCATCAGAAGGGCTATGGTGTTGATGTAGAAGCCCTCCGTGGTCGATTCCCCCTGCGGCAGAGCGCCAACGAAGGCTCCAAGATTGGATCTCATGGATAGAGAAGGTTACGGCAGTGGAAATTGTGTTTCGGTGGCTCCCTGGATGTTTCGGGGTACGTAGGCTTATATAGGGGGAAGAAGTACGTCGGTGGCCGCCCGAGGGGCCCAAGAAACAGGGGGTGCGCCCTGTAGGGGTGGGTGCGCCCTACCCTCTCGTGACCGCCTCGGCTGCTTCTTGACTTGCACTCCAAGTCCTTTGGATCACGTTCGTTCCAAAAATCACGCTCCCGAAGGTTTCATTCCGTTTGGACTCCGTTTGATGTTCCTTTTCTTCGAAATACTGAAATAGGAAAAAATACAGCAATACTGGCTGGGCCTCCGGTTAGTAGTTTAGTCCCAAAAATTATATAAATATGTAAAATAAAGCCCATAAACATCCAAAAGGGGTAATATAATAGCATGGAACAATCAAAAATTATAGATACGTTGGAGACGTATCAAGCCTCTTATTCAGTAAATATAGGGCTTTTGAATTGATTTTACTATTTACTAGTGTGGATGGGGTGTTTTGTCTTGGGCCCAGAGAAACAATTACTACTAGTAAAGTGGAGACACTCTACAGCTACCCAGAAAACAATAACTACTAGTACAGTTGAGACACTCTATCGCTTCTGGCTCCTCCTAGGTCATTGAAACGTCTCCCTCAACTGAATGCTATTATACTTTTGTTCACCGACATGCGGGCCATGCAGCGCGCGGGCCCAAATGCCATCCACCAAATTAGAAGGCAGTATGCAGGCGAGAGTCACCCCAGTCGTAGCGCGGCAGTAACGAGCCGTCAGATCACAAAACCCCACCTCCCCGTAGTCTAAGTTTGATGGACGAAGCAACCATCATTTCACTCTTTGCTGAATCCCCTTCTCCCTCACCGTCTTCAAGAAAGGCAACACTCGCATCTGCCACTGGTCTTCTCTCCCACCGAAGGGAACGTAAGCGATTCTGTGATGTTGGTATATTTTCGTTCAGAGAAAAAAAAGAACTTTTGCAAAGCTATAACCGATCCTCACTCTCTTTTTTGTTTCATTGTCATTGTGATTGTGTTTTCTTTTCAGTGGCTCCTAGTATTCGTTAGTTTCATGATGGACCAAGGAGAACCAGGCAAAGATCTACCGATATTGGAGCAGACGCGGGAGGCTGATCCCCACGAGACAGAGAGCTCCAAGAAGATGGAAGCAGCCACCGAGCCGACCCCAGATACGCTCACGACCACTACTGAGATGGTCAACGCCCCGTTTGAGGTTACAACCCCC
>NC_041387.1:568120602-568142651 GCF_002162155.2 Triticum dicoccoides | reverse complement strand
GTGGTTTTTCATCTAAGTATGTGGTGATTAATAATGCGAAATTTTATTACCTTCGATGCCATGCTATACATAGTGGTTTAAATAACTTTTGTTTCTTATACTGAAAAGTAATTTAGAAATTGTTTCTGTTTCAACTAGAGCCCTGATGCAGACAAGGATTGTGTGGTTGTACATGTCACTCGCTACGAGGCAGATGACCTGAATATACGCACTGGGAAAATAGAGTTCTTAGGCTGTTGGATCCTGTAAGCCATTTGCGGTTATAACAATGAAGAGTTGTATTCCAGCCTCACTGTTGTATGGCGTGTTGTCCAGGGTGTACTGAAGCACAAGAAGTTCAAAGCTACTCCTTTGTTTGTGAGGCATACTGTTCTTGTCAAGCTTACATAGGAAGATGACGTGGCATGCCTCCACAAACAAGTTTATCAGTGGCAGGGCCACAAGGTTGTCTTCATGAAGGTTCACAGGATTGAGCTGCTGCGGGACATCCTCGATGATGTTCATGGCAAGGTTCGTCTTGTGTCCAGCCCAAATTTGATCGAGGCATGAAATAGTTGCCCCAGCTAGTGTTTAATAGTAGTTTGGATTGAGTCTAATTATCTGAACCTTGCCTGTTATCGACCCCTCTAGGGCTAGTACTTTGTTTGAATCCGTCTATGGGAACTGCTGCTACTTTTGTGTGCCTGTGAATCATGTGAGAACTATCATAACTGTTGCCAAAACAGATGCGTCCTCACTAGTTTTTTCATGAATATGGCATGGTAAGACATAAGTTGTCACGGTTTATCATACGAGCAGTGTGTGTTTTGATGAAATAGAGCACTCCTTCGAGAATTGTGCACCGACGTATACATAAGTACTTGTAAACACTGTTGGTTCTACCCCACTTGTAAGCAGTTGTGCAAAACACGGCACATCGACCAGCTAACAATCAACAATCTGCTGTCTGACATATAAGCAAGTATGTATCTTGTTACAGTGGTTCATGCAGTTAACTGAGGCCACAATGTAAATTCCAAACGTTCACACGCTAGTCCAGCGCTCATGTGGAACACTCACATTAATCTCGTCTTCATAAAAAACTTGAAAAGCATAAGTTAAGCAATTTTATACATCTCAATGATTCATAGAACATAGCAAACATATACTAGTTCACAGCAAAAGACAAAGTTGTGAGAAGGTTTACAAATCACGAAAAAACAAGCAAGGCTTCTCTGAGCAAAGGGCCTCCCGACAGGCTTAAATTTCCTGGAGTTCACTCTGGTTTTTTCTTGTTGCCACCATCCAGGGTTAGGTTCTCTTATTCCAGAATAACCAATTATAATTGTGGCTCAGCTGGAATGCTGAACTGAACCATGCAGTGTACTGACCAGGTGAAATTCTTGTGCATTCCACTAAATTTAAGCACCGCTATTTGCGGAAATAAGCAGAGCACAGTGCCTCTTGTCCACGCACCTGTCCAAAAAACCGCCATGCAGCCGTGGCAGCTAGTCCTCGATCCATGGATGAACTGGTAGAAAGTGCATTCCGGACTAGGATGCAGTTGTTTTCGCTCGTCCCTGCATTGTAATCAGGAAGTAAATTATACGAATCAGCTTCTTTTAGATTGTGCTAGTCATTCTACCTTAGTTACTACCAATGTAGGAATACCTTGAAGACTGGACGTTAGACAACGGCAACGAGGGATAGCCATCTCATTTTGCGCAGTTCTACTAAAACTGAGGTGTGTGCTTTTGATTGCGCGGATAGAAACGATACGGAGACAGACATCCCGAAACGATATGGAGACAGACATCCCTGTTTGCGGAAATACAAAATACGACTATTTAAATAGTGAAAAATATTTGCAGGGCCGTATGATTAACAACAACATCTGTTGTGTTATAATTGGCACTAGATTGACAGTATGAACTGTCCTTGAGTAAGTAGCATCACATCACATCAACAATGCCACTAGATTAACATGCAGAACAATAGCATTAGTATTACTGTCATGAGAGTAGCACGTGGTTAATAAATGTGCAATCAAATTTGTGCAGTTCCACTGGCATGAAGCAATGTTAGCGGTGTGAGATTTAAGTGTAACTGCAAAAACACAATTCATGGGAAATAAAGCAAGACGGAAGCACTTCATAAAATGGTGGTGGCATTGCTTCAATTTATCGACGACACTAGACCATTACTTATAGTGACATTAGGTGGCATTGCCTAATGCTTCATGTGATTTTACATTAACGGTAGCGATATGTGCGTAGGGACAGCAGGGGCATAAAGTGGTGAGGCAGATGTGGCTGTCGAGAGCGGAAAACACTCAGGCAACATGCCTACATTTGTCCCATTTTTTATCTCCTCGGCGACATTTTCCTATGTGAGCACAGGAAATCTAGACCTGCTCATTCTCATTTGCGTTGTCCCCCAACACCCGACACTTTCTTTCCTTTTTCAACCAAGAGATAGGTCCACTTCCCCCACCCTTCGCCATCCACCATGCTTTCTTGGTCTTTTCAACCAAGAGACCGGTTGGGTAGCCAGTATCTACTACTTTCTCCGGTTTCCTCTTAGAACCAAGTCCTAGATTCATGCTACAGCTTTCCCACTTTCTTCTCTATTTGAACCAACTCTTAGAGTTGACTGTATTAACTAGCTTTACCACTAATAATAGTAAAAGTCTAGGTGGCTTTGGAACAGCGGACGGAAGTAGAAAAAGATCCACACGAAGGGAGCAGGGGCAGTAGAGCAAGGCAGGTTTCGAAGGAATATATACCTGAGGGTCGTCGGCATGTGGCAAAGACGGTGTCGGGAGGCCGCATCTTGGCCAGAATACTGCAGGGAGGAAGAAGGGGTCGGAGGCCCTCCCGAGCCGGCGAACTCTCAGAGAGAATGACACGGTCGTCGATTGGGACGCACGAGTAGCCGTTGGTCTCTTCCCTCGCTGCTGACGATAGCGTGAATGATGCACCTACACCCCTGCCCCGGTCGAGGTTGTTTGGCCGGATTTGTGACCAGCCATGAGCTGAGAGAGAGTGTGGCCACCTATGTCTTGCTTAGATCTGGAGAGCATGAGAGAGTGAACAAGAGGAACCCTAGTAAAGCAAGCGCTAAGCATCCTGCTTATATATATAGTGGAGTGATTTTGTTGTACCATCTTAAAAAAAGGCACTCCTACGTGTACCCGCGAGTGGGTGTGAGAGAACTAGTGCGTGTGTGCACCGCTTCTCTTCATGAGAGTACAATATACTATTCCCAAAGAACGTTCGCCGCAAGAGTAATAGTATAAGTGTGTGACGTGTGAGCTAAAATAAAATGTGCATGCCGTCTTTTGTTTTCTAGAAGTTCTGACGGTAGGATGTGAAGAGCACATATGTGTGTGACGTCTACCTACAGATAGAGGGTAGGTGCGACGCACGAGTCTGCGAGAGGACTCGGGAGAGTTGTGACTCGTGAGGGTGTGTGTGCGTGAGAGAGAGGGGGGGATGTATCAATGCAATGCATGTGTCCGTAAATCATTATCCGACAAACGTTCGCCACAAGCCCTTTCCTGACGAACGTCGTAAGAACCATTAGATCGGCATCTGGCAGTGTCAGTTTTTCCATGTCATTTAATAGAACAGCCACTCCTCCTACACACAAATCTTCCACGTGAGTGTTAGCAACTGTCGTATGCTCCCTTCGTTCCGAAATGCAGTGCATATAGCTTTATTGAAAATTCAAACCTTGCAAACTTTTACCGAGTTCTCGTGTACCAAATTGCACATGTAGAATACCCTGTATATATCATTTCATTCATCTTCGAGAGGTAACTATAAAGATGGGTGAGGAGTCTACAAAGAAAGACCATCGTATCACCCGTAGCAATTTCAACCGTCCTTTAGTGTCGAGGAATATCATAGGAACTCTATATGATATGATTTTTATAGGATTTTTTCCATTAGAGCCAATTGGTTCATAGGAATAGATTCATATACTCCACATTTCAAAGGAAATAAACATGATATCATTTCTATAGCTTTAGAGCCACTTGGTTCATGTGAATGGATTCCTATACTCCCTTAATTTCAAAGGAAAATAAACATTAGCGTATACTCAATAGAAAAGTTCCTATGATATGAACCAAATTACATCTCTTTTCTAATCCCTCCCAATAGGAATTGAGATACATGTCATCTCTAGATTCAATAGAAAAGTTCCTATGATGTGAACCAAATGACATCTCTTTTCCAAACCCTACTCATAGGAATTGAGATGCTCCATGTCATCTATTTCCCTACAACGTCCATGTATACATCTTCTATTCCTAAATAACTAGTACAACCCACTAGTAGCTTTTTCCAAAACATGCAACTATGGCACAAGAACTATATAGTGTGCCAATAACTTTGAAAGATGGTCATTGGATGAAGCTAATCCGACAGTGTAGAGATAGGCAAATCCGAGCACTACTAGCCGTTGGATATCATCAACATTCCACCAGCTCTGCCACATGTACAATTTAGAAGACACCATGGTTGAACTTAACCATAATGCACAAACCTCAAAACACAAGCACTTCTCCTTTGTTCTAGAATCTTCTGTATCATAATTGATTAGTTTTTCTAAATGAATTGCCATTATTTGTTTTTTACTTTATGATTTACAATGCAAAACCTCATGAATCTTAACATTTTTATAAAACTAATTGATTTTTAATGAAATGAACTATAAGAACTAAATGAACATCTACATAATGCATATATGACTCAAAGCTTTACATGCTATAGTGTGTATTTGTTCATAATTTGGTTTCGAAATCTCATGCGTTTAATACATGTGTACCTTACTAGTTTTGAGTAGAGTAGCAAATTTCACGCGGCCCCGGGTATATCAAAATGCAGGGCCCATGCATCATTGCCTTTCGGTCGAACCTACGTCCACAATTTTTTGTACGTACTATATCACCACCGGTCCCCGAACCCAAAATGGTGCCTTGTTCCCGTAAAACCAAGAAGCCCACACATATTTAAGGCATCGACTCGAACCCATTTACTATGATGTGGCCCCGCACGCCGTAGTACTCCTACAAACCCTACCGCCGCAGTCATCATCGGTTTTCTTCAAGAGGACGAGGGAGAAGCCGATTTGTAGTGGAGGCGCTTTAAAAAAAGGATCTGTAGTGGAGACCCTACCTAGGGTGCCCTAGGTAGCTGTCGCACACATCATTGTTTTCTCTTTTCTTTATGCTCTTGCGCCCTAGAGTGAAATGATGGTTGCTTCGTCCGTCCAGCTTAATGCGGGAAAGGTGGGGCTTTGTGATTTGACCCCTCATCGCTCATTTTCTACTACTGCAGCGCTACGACCGGGGTGCCTCCAATTCCAACCGCTGCTCCGAACTGTAATTTGGTGCATCGCGCGTGGAATAAGATGGTGTATGAGCCACATGTCGGCCAAAGGGGTCCTGTTAAGTGTGTCTCCATTTCGTGTGCGGACTAACCCTGCTTGAGTTGCTACGCCAACACGACAGGAGCGACCTACCACTTGGTTTTGCTCCTTGGTGAATCCCGACTATATTGATCTAAAAAGATACGTGATGAACTACCCCCTCCGTCTCGGATTTTTATTTTTAGGCGTCTCAGTTTATAGGGCGTGCACATAGTTCTAGGTCATCCATTTGACTAACTAAATATGAGTTACTATGTCACAAAAAGTATATCATTGGATTCTTAAGAGGATGTAGTTGTATTTAAAAGTCAAGGGCGGGGCTTTTCCTGCGCGGTAGGTGGGGCAGTTTCGCCTAGTCGGTTTGACAGAGACGCGAGAAGATGACGGAGTAGGCTGCTGCAAACAAAGGGCTGTGTGATTTGACAGCGAGTTACTAATGGATAGGTGGGGCCCCATGATTTGACTTGCCATTATCATTTTAACTGTGGCACTACGACTGGCATGAGTCTCCCGATTCCTGACCACCTCCATACAGGTGCCTCTCCCAATGCTCCACCATGTAGTTGAGGCTGGCTCTTGCATGAGAGCCCACTTTTCCACTTTTTCCTTGCCTCTCTTTCCTCCACATATAGCCCACTATTGTAGTACTAGTTACTTGCTCCTATAGGTGCTAAGCTTGCCACATAGGCATAAAGTCTAATGTGGCAAGTTAATTAAGAAGAGAGAGACTAGTTTGGTGACCCAAGGAAGAAACGGTGCTAAGCGCGTGTACTTAGGTGAAAAGACAAATTTGAGTCTATAGCTAATTAAATGAAGCAAACTTAGCAACAAAAAACTAATAAGCACATCATTTCATTGGAAGAGGTCACTCTTTGGCAAATGCAATAAATACTACTCCCTCTGTCCCATAATATAAGAACATTTTTGGCACTACACTAGTGTCAGAAACGTTCTTATATTATGGTATGGAGGGAGTACGGAGAAAGAGATAGAGAGAAGTAAGAAAATACACTTATAGCCAACCTTATAGCTAACCTTGGTGTAGTATGAGTGACTAAGTGATGACTATGTATGGCATGCCAACATCAGATAGCCTAATGCACCATGTTAAATCTCCAAGGGCGCGACCGTGTGAGCGACGCGACGGTCATGGTAGGCGTGACCATGATACGGGCTGCTGGCAGCCCTTGGATCTGAGATCAAACGGTTGCATGCTAAGTTGCTGAAAATTTGCAGAATAACCCTCTAGGATAGGATATTCACCCATAGATCTAGAATCATGCCATGCAACCATTCGATCTCAGATCCAAGGGCTCTAGGAAGCACGTATCATGGGAGAATGGAAAGTCACTACCCTGCCATTCGCACGCTGGCAGTTCGCTCCTACTCGTCCCCGCACGTCCTTTAATATTACGGCGGTTTGCTCCTAGTCATCCCGTACTTTCACATTACGGCAGTTCCACTAATCCTAACCCTCCTCCCAAATTCATGGTGTCGCAAATCTCAATGATCGGTGGTGAGTACAAGGTTAGAACCATCACCGGCGATGAGTTCGACGTCATCGACACCCGTTCTTCCGCGACGGAGAAAGGATGCCTTTCTTGCTTCAGACGCATGTTCCAAAACTCACATGATGAGTGGGTCGTTGGGCTAGATGTTAAGTACACCACAGTCCTGGGAGGAGAGAAGGATCTAAAGGATGAAGAGAGGAAGGAGCCCGCCATGATCCAGGTTTGCGTGCATGACTTATGCTTGGTCTACCACATATGCCATGCCGACGTTGAATGCCTGGATTTTAAGAACTTCCTCGAGAGCAACCAATTCAAATTCGTTACTATAGACTTTACGAACGACAAAGAAGTCCTGGGTCGGATAGGCCTCGTTGTAGGCAACCCCTTCGACCTCCAGAAGAATCGGCTGCTGCCCTCCGGTGGCCAGCCTTTAATGCTAACCCTGGTAGGAGCCATGGTTCATCCTTCGTACGGTAAACTAGAGAAACCTCATTACACTTTTCATCGTCATGCATGGCAGCTGAATCACTACAAAAAAAATACATTTCCATGATGATACGTGTTTGTCACAGTAGGTCGCGTTTTCTGTCATGCATGTACATCCATGACGATTTTATGACAGAATCAAGATAGTCATACCTGTTGTCGTAGAAGTGTTCCAGGACATTACCAAAATTATCATCACGGAAGTGTCCACTTCCATGACGATAAGTCGCGCATCACAGAAGTGCTTTCGTCAAGGGTGACCGACACGTGGCATCCACCGTAACGGAACGCCATTAAGCTATCGGGTCGGGTTTTGGATCCGATAACCCGTTAACAGCCCCAACCAATGGGGATTTTCCATGTGTAAAATCATCATTGACTGGAGGAAACACGTGTCGGCTCATTGCTGGGACAGATGTCATCCACTCATTGGACAGAAGGCGCCTATGATATGTCGACACTTGGCACGGCCCAACAGAGGCCCATTCCTATGAAAAGGCCGGCCCATTTGACTTGGACGAAAGGTGGCAGGCTGGCCCATGGAAAGCCTGTTAAAGGCCTATCCGCATATAGCCCATTTACAGCCCGCTAACCCAAGGCCTGTTATGCCCTATTCGAATTAGGCCCAGTAGCGTCATCTGGGCCATCCAATATGATTCCAGCCCGTTTTCACTTCTGGCCCATGTATGGTCCATGACGTCTTTCGGCCCATATGAGGCCCTAGGTAACTCTTGGCCTATTAATGGCCCGTGGTGAAACTGGACCGTAATGAACAGTGTATCACTTTACACCCATTAACGACCCGTGGTGAAACTGGCCCGCAAAGAACAGTGTATCACTTTATACCCATTAATGGCTCGTTATTCCGTTGGGCCACTTCTAGCCCATGTTATCTTTCGGCCTTCTCAGAGCCCATTTATTATTGGGATCTTTTCCAGCATTCGTTTACTTGCGGCCCGTTACTGTCATTTTCTGCTTGTGGGCCAAATTCAGCCCGTGGTTACAGTCGGCCCGTTTGTGGTCCGTTAATACGCTGGGCCATTTTCATAGCGTCATCAAATACAGCCTACTAACGATGGCCCGTTATGGTCGACCCATGAACGGACGATTCCAACTCTAGCCCGTTTACGGCCAGAATGCGGTCTGCTTGGCCCATGTTTGGCCAATCGATCATACAGTCCATAGAAGGCCCATTGATGATACGGCCCGTAGAAGGCCCATTGTTTCTATGGCCCGTAGAAGGCCCATTGTTTCTATGCCCGTAGAAGGCCCACTGTTTCTACGGCCCGTAGATGGCCTACTGTTTCTACGGCCCGTAGAAGGCCCACTGTTTCTACGGCCCGTAGGAGGCCCAGTGTCACTACAGTAAATATTATCCCATGGTTATTGCGGCCTAGTTCTAAAAAATAGGTAATTGCAGCGACTAGCAAACCGTGGAAAAAGAACTGCACTGACTACAAGCAAACAAATAAACAAGACAACAAGGAAATAAATAAGCAAGCAACTTATGCTAGGCTATCACGGCTATTACACATATTACATCCACTGGGCATCAAAGTTCGGCACAAGTGCAAATATAGGGAACACCGCAACATATAAACACCGTAGCAAAACAAGTCCAGAACTGAAACGACTTCAGAAGAGCTCAAGAAACAATATCCTGTGTACCCATAATGCTGGCAAGATGCTTAGCAAGCTTATTAACTTTCTCTTGTTTGGCGCTTAAGTCCTCCAGCACTTGCTGTTGCACCAAAAAGTATGCATCTGAATTCTGCAGGGACTTCCTTAGTCCTTTGGCTTCTTGTCGCATAACATCTGATCGATGTCTTTCAACTTGAAGTTGAGACTCAAGAAGACGAACTGATTCAGGCAACGAGTTCGAAGAGCTGGTGCCAGCAGTGGTAGCTAGTAACTCAAACACTACATCAAGCCAAGACTTTGGGGTTGTCTCAGTGTCTTCAATATAGTTTTTATCAGCTTTCTTGGAGACCAACAGGGATGTCTCACTATCTTGAACCTTATATGCATTAATTCCTTTACCATTGCATAACGGGGTACTCTTCTCCAATATTTTATCCGCGTTCTAAAAGAGAAACAAACAAACACATTTCAGGTTTACAATGTAGTATATGAAACTCATTTTGGTAAACCAATTTAGTAGTAAGGTGGACAGGATAACAGCATGAAACAAACATATATCTATGTAGTATGGTCACTGTATGGTCTATATCATTCGAGTTTATGTTGCCAAATCAAGATAGATACAGTTCAAATCATATCTATTTAAGACAAAGCAGCATAGACAGAATATAAGTGTGGGAAACTACACAGCAATAACAACACTTGTAATGTGCATGGCATGAGAACATAACTGTTTATTCAATTGAAACTGAAATCAACATAGAGCAAGTTACAATAGCAAACAGCCAAACACGTTGAAGAAACAGGTTTAAAACATACCTGTTGCGCCATTGGAGTTTCAATTGTATCCTTCAAATTTGAAATTAGTTGGTATCAGTAAATACAGTGATGCAAGAGCAAAGTAGTATGAACCATAGGTACGGAACCTGACCTAAGAAGAATTCTTCTTCTGCTTTAAGCATTGACTTCGAGTTCGGAGTGGTGGTCCTCGTGATTTGGGCACTGCAGTTGCCTTACTAACTGCTCATGTTTGGGTGCTCTGTGGTGGAGACGGTGTTGTGTCAACGGGAATTGGGTGTCTATCTACTTGGGTTGGGGTTAGAAGGTGTGTAGCTGGTTCTCTATCCAACTGGGTAGGGGTACAGTCTGCATGAGTGTGGGTTATGTGTGGTGGGGTTGGTTCTTGGGCAAGTACAACCATGCTTCTATTTGCATCGACAGGTAGCACGATCTTTTCTGAAGACCGTGTTTTTACTCCCACAGATACTACCATCACTCCCTCCAACTGAAATGGCTGATAAACAAGAAAAGTAATTGAATGTACAGACATTGTAAGATAGACAGGTGCAATGGATAGTAGGGAAGAAAACAGGGCATGAAATAATTCACATTTATGTTGTCTAAGCAAACAGAATAGCAGGACATAATTTCACATATATGATGGCTAATTAAACAGGATAGCATGACACAATTTCACATGTATGATGGCTAACTAAACAGGATAGAATGACATACTTCAAAATATGATGACTATGTAAACAAGATGACATGACATAACTATACGATGTGTCTATTAAAGTGGTTGGTATGCCATAAATCACAAACATGTCGTCGATGGAAACATGATGGCATGATATAATTCACGGATAGAATGACATAATTTAAAATATGATGACTATGTAAACAGGATGAGATGATATAACTATATTATGTCTTTAGAAAATGGGTTGGCATGCCATAATTCAGATACATGTTGTCTATGTAAACATCATGGCATGACATAATTCAAATATATGATTTATATACTAAGGAAGTGAGCAGAGGGCAATTGTATATATGATGTGTCAACTAAGGAGATAGCATTCAATATTGTGTATATGATGTAAAAACTAAGCATTGCAATACAACATATGCATTATATGAGTAATATAACCCTGCCAAGTTTGAGCATACACCTCAGGGGGATAATAGGACTGGTCATCTGCCTCTGAATCCTCCTCTGAAGAGCTATCTGTAACCAGCAAGATATTTGCTTCAGCAGGTAGCATTGTCTGCTCTGAAGACCTTGTTTTCACTCCAGATTTCTCCATCCCCAATTCAAATGGCTGATGCACAGGAAGAGTAGTTGAATATACAAACATTGTCGACAAAAGCAATGAGAAATATAAAAGAAGGACGGCATGATATAATTCACATATATGACGCTTGCCTAAACATCATGGCATTGCATAATTCACATACATGATGCCTTGCAACAAGATAACATTGCATAATTCACATATATAATGTCTTGCAACAAGATGACATTGCATAATTCACATATATGGTAATTAGACACTAAACATGTGGCATTCACACAAAGCATGTCTAAACTAAGCAAATGACATAGCAATGCAAGATACCATACGCACGATATGAGCAACATAACCCTGCCAAGTTAGGGCATACACCTCGGGGGGGGGGGATATGACTGGTCATCTGTCTCTGAATCCTCCTGTGAGGAGCTATCGGTAACCAGCAAGACATGCGCTTTGTTAGATAGCATTGTCTGCTCTGAAAACCTTGTTTCCACTCCAGATTTTTCCATGACCGTGCCGAATGGCTGATGCACAGGAAGAGTAATTGAATGTACTAAAATTGTTGACAAATTTAACACGTAATAAAAAAATGATGGCATGATATAATTCACATATAAGATGACTGGCTAACCAGGGTGGCATTGAAAAATTCACATATATGATGCCTGGCTAGACAAGATGGCATTGCATGATTCACATATACGATAAAGAAACTAAACGGATGGCATTGACACAAAGCATGTCTAAACTAAGCAGATGACATCTTTAATGTATACAGTAAGCAATGCAAGGCACCATATGCATGATATTACCAACATCAGCATGCCAAGTTAGAGCGAAGACCTCATGGGGTAAATAGGAGTGGTCTTCTCCTTCTGAATCCTCCCCAGAATAGTTATCTTCCTCTTGATTACGATCCGAAATGGGTGGAGGGGGTGAGGGACTCCTGGATAAGGGGGTATCCGGATAGCCGGACTATATACATCGTCCGGACTATTGAAGCATGAAGATACAAGACTCAAGACTTCGGCCCATGTCCAGATGGGACTCTCCTTGGCGTGGAAGGCAAGCTTGGCGATCCGGATATTGTGTTTCCTTCCTTGTAACCGACTCCATGTAAACCCTAGCCCTCTCCGGTGTCTATATAAACCGGAGAGGATGGTCCTTAGAAGGCCGATCACATTTATAATCATACCATCATAGGCTAGCTTTTAGGGTTTAGCCTCTATGATCTCGTGGCAGATCTACTCTTGTACTACCCATATCTTCAATATTAATCAAGCAGGAAGTATGGTTTTACCTCCATCAAGAGGGCCCGAACCTGGGTAAACATCTGTGTCCCTTGCTTCCTGTTACCATCAACCTTGACGCATAGATCGGGACCCCCTACCCGAGATCTGCCGGTTTTGACACCGACATTGGTGCTTTCGTTGAGAGTTCCTCTGTGTCGTCGCTGCAAGGCTTGATGGCGCCTTCAATCGCCAACAACACGGTCCAGGGCGAGACTTTTCTCCCCGGACAGATCTTTGTGTTCGGCGGTTTCGCACTACGGGCCAATTCACTTGGTCATCTGGAGCAGATCGATAGCTACGCCCCTGGCCACCAGGTCAGATTCGGAAACTTGAACTACATAGCTGACATTCGAGGAGACTTGATCTTCGACGGATTCGGGCATGTGCGAGGAGCGCCGGACAACCACGATGAGCACGGCCTAGACCTGTTGTCGAACAATGCTCGGGACACCACCCTTGCAGTAGCCCCAGATCTAAATCCGGAGCGGGTTGGGTTGCCCAAGGATAGAGGGGTGGACCCCGCCCCGTTGGTCGCATACTCATCGGTTGTGGAGCCGAACACAAGTCTCACCTTTGTGGAGGCCTATAACCCTGGGCCCCCGGACTCGTATCTGGTTGTTGGCTCCGGTCCGCACACCCTCGGGCCAGCCGAGCCAGGTTGGGTGTCGGTAATGGAGTTTACCGCTACGGATGTCTTTCAGCACTCGCCCTTTGGAGACATGCTGAACTCATTAAAGTCTCTCTCTTTGTTAGGAGGCTCTGGGCCGAACTATGTCCGGCTTGAGTGGGAAGCAGGCGACGAAGGAATTCGCTGCCCACCCACCACCCAATTCATTGCCACGGTCAACAATTTAACCGATGTGCTTGACTATGATTCCGAAGACACCAACGGTATGGACGACGATGCAGGAGAATTACCGGAGCCACCGCTCATAGGGCGGTGGACGGCCACCTCCTCATACGATATATACATGGTGGACAGTCCGAAGGAAACCAATGGCGACGAGGCGACGGAGGATAACCCCTTAGGAGGAAAAGCAAAGCACAAGCGTCTCCGGTGCCGCTCCAAGCCCCACCACATCAACACCGGCCCTGGAGATGAAAGCAATCCGGAGGATGCCCACGAGGAATGCAGCCTTGATCAGCCTACCTTCAAGCAGGTCGGCCTAGTAACGACGGGATACTTGGAGAGGGACAACTATACACCCCCCTCCGACGACAAGGTAAGCCCTGGCAATGATGAATTCGGAGTGCATGAAGATCCAGTGGAACAAGTTCGCTTCAAGCGACGGCTCACGGCCACGGCAAGGAGCCTACAAAGGAAGCAGGAACAGCTTAAAGCTAACCAAGACCTGCTAGTGGATAGGTGGACCAAGTTACTGACCACCGAAGAGTACAGACTCGACATCCCCAACAAAGGGCTCACACGGCACAACTGGCTACCTCAGCAAGAGAACCCAAGACACACACCTCGACGTCCACGCATCATTACGGCCCAGGACAGTAAGAAGGATACACGTAGAGGCATTCTCCAGCCTCGGCGAAACGGTCATAAACGTCACGTCAATGACACTAGTGCCAAGTCTAGCAACTCCCAGTTCGGTCAAGGGACAAAGAGCAGCTCAAGCCTATTCGGCCCGAGTCACATACTCGATCAACCATGTGAAATTCATGGTACTCCTAGAAGGATGGCAAAGCATACCAATAGAGAATGTCGAATCCTCAAACTAAAATGACTAGTCGTGTCTCAGAAACAATGAGGGAGGCGTATGGTCAAGAGACCCCCCAGAACATAAAAGTACGAGCGATCGGCCCTGATCACACCAACCATAGCAATTCAATTGCAGTATCCCTACACCTAAGTAGTCCAGGGACTCCATAACCTATAAAGACTCCACGGGTATGAGGCCGCAAATAAAACATCTTCTAAAAGATGCCAGGCGCAAAGGCCAAGCTTTATTGGCCCACCACTCTAACAGTTGTCTTCGGATCAACAAAAAATGTTGTGCCAAAGAGTAATTCTTCGGCACCTTCCACCCATGCGGTAATCTACTGTATGTTAACAGGATGAACCACGTCGACTAGATTCCACGTGATAAACCATTAGGCCAACACCGTGTAATATAATCACACTTATAGGCAAGGCCAAACACCGCCCTTAGAGCGGAAATCATACAGCAACCAGAACAACGAGTCGTGCATGCCTATCAAAATTTTGATACGACAACCAACTATCCGGACACCCACTGAGGAGTCCGCGCTACTTGATGGTATAACGGCTGGGCCCACCGGGGTCCAATCAGGAACCATTGGACCAACCACGAGAGGACGCCTAGCTGCCTCCAAGCATTTTCCTTTATATACTAACATTGACGCATAATAGGATTGGCAGCAAGGAATCAACCCGGACACACAATGGAAGGAACACGCAGGTAGAGGGCAGTCTGGATTCGCTCTCGACCCACTCACAACCCCCTCCAGTACGGCCATCACAGGTTCTGCCAAAAAAACACCTCTTTTCATACATCACACTCATATGCATAGACATATCATCCTACTACAATGCGTAGACTTAAATAACACTTACTGGTCGTTGTTTATCACCGATGCCTCTTTTCCAAAAATGACAGCCACGCTTCGTGTTACGCTCGGTTATGCCAGGGGCTTCACAGTACAGCAGTAAAGTCTGACTACCTTTTCGGTCGCTCGGCACCCCGAACTTATAGCACTATATGCATCAGCTCCGAATCATGTCTTGGGTCATTGGTTGGGTTTGCCCGGCTCCCATGTTTTGGTACCTTACATTCCGTTCTATCGGCTAAGGTAGCACTGGGAGAACTACTGCGATTGTGCCCCGGTTCAGCCAGACGAGCACCTCAGTAGAGAAAGCCGAAAACCGATTGTCATGATGCAGAGAGAGCTGGTCAGCTGTTCGAGAGGTTGTAAAATCCTTAAAGATTTATTCCGCACAATGCCATTATAAATGCAGAGTGCAACAGATCGGTCTTCTGATCAGGCGCCAATAGAACCCCTAGTTCGGCCTTCCGAACACTAGGGGCTGCTCCGACCATACTCGAATTCCTATGGCCAAGTGAGAGTAATAAAGCCTTATAGTCCTATTGCCTGGTTTGTGGTGAGAAACACCTCCTTAAACGGACCCAACTATGGGATAAAGAGTGTTCAGACATACCCCGAACACCCCCGTATTCCTTTTTCTACGTGGGGGCAGAAGCCGATGACTGGCCAACTCTCAGGATTTACATACAATAAATAGCCGCATAGGAAGAACATATGTTCAAACAAAACAGGCAATATATAATAAAAATGCCATCATCCCATATTACACAAAGCGGCACGAATGCCCTCAGGGAAAAATTATGTCTTTAGCACACTTATCCGCCGCAAGGCGGGCCCCTTTCAGTACACCTTCATAATACAGCTCGGGCTTGCGATGCTCCTTACCCTTCGGCAGCCCCTCAGGCATTAGCTTCTCCGCGTCAAGCTTCCCACAATGCACTTTCGCACGGGCAAACGCCATGCGCGCGCCTTCTATACAGACTGATCGCTTAACAATGTCAAGCCGAGGACAGGCACCTACAATCCACTTCACGAGTCTGATGTAACTGCTTGGAATTGGCTCCGCAGGCCACAGCCGGACAACTAAGTCCTTCATGGCTAGTTCGACAAAAGGCACCGGATAGTTCAGCACCAAATACTGCAACCAGAAATCCCTCTCCACAGACTTCTTCTCCTCGGTCCGGTAAAATTGGGCGGCATCTGATATGCTGCGAGGCAGATCCGCAAATGCCCTTGTAAAAACAAGAATTCAGCTTCTCCCTTAGAGTTCTCCCCACTATCATGTAAAAATGGCCATGCATTAAACATGCCTTACCAGCCGCAACTTTTCGGGCCTCCTGAATGTCCCGTACAGCACCTCGGGCTTCTTCCCGAGCATCTTCCGCAGCTTGCAGGGCTTGTGCGAGTTCGGATTCTTTCCCTATTAGACTCTCCTCCAAGCCCTCGCTTTTCTTCACAGCCTCCTGGAGCTCCCACTCGACTGTGATAACCCTGGCCTCGTGTTATCCACGAAGCGCCTGCTCGGCGGCCACCTTTTCGTTGGCATCAGCCACAGCCTTCTTTAGTGCCTCGTATCCGGCACTCACTCCTAGAGCATACAATATAGATACCTTTCATTAGGCACAAATACTCATTCATGCCAACCTCAAGACAATGTTTTCAACATACCTTGCTTGTCTTACAATTGCTTCTTCACACAGCCAAGTTCCTCTTCGGCTCGGGCAAGGCTCTGCTTCAGTTCGGACACTTCCGCATTATGAGCTGTTGTCTTCTCTGCAGATGCCTGCTTTCACAAAAAGGGGTATGCGTCATTCACATAGGCTCCTACGTATGCAGAGGACTTGATCCCCTGCCCGGCTCCCTCTCCTACGCCGGACAGGGTATCAGGGGCTACTACTCATATTATGACGATTCCTTAAAGGTTTCTTAGGAGACATACCTCAAAAGCCTTTATAAGGTCAAGGCAGGACTCGTTCAGCCCACTCTTGGCGGACTGAATCTTTTCAACCACCACACCCATTAGGGTCCGATATTCATCAACGATAGATGCGTTCTCTAACGCTATCGACAGACCGCCTGGCAACTATGCCTGGACAGAGGTTGCCGGCGGAGTAGGCAAGCCTCCCACCATCGAAGGTGGCTGCTCGCCCAATCCGGGAGCCTTAGAGGTCTCCTGGATCTTGCCCGGCTGTGGGCCGAACCCAAGATCGCCCCTGCTGTCGGCACACTCAGTGGGCATCTCTCCCGTGTGTCCAGCTCCAGGGATATGCCCCCTCGGGGCCGGGTCCGGTTGAGATGACACCTCGGTGTCATGCCTGGGCTTTGGGGAAGGGGCCTCTGGAGGCGTCTCGCTCGCCAAGGCATCCGAGCTTAGCGAATCCTCCGATGAGGACTGTCCGGCGCGGAACCTTGCCGGACTATGCAAAATATGGCAACAGTTACAACTACTATACCCAAAAGCGATTCCGGACGCATAGGTGTGTTTAGGTTTTGTATACTTATGACTTCTCCAGGAGCTAGGCCCTGGGATCCCACTCCGGGTTGCTATCGGTGGCCGTGGCGGATGCCTCTGGGAGGGAAGCTTTCCCCCTCTTGGGCAATTCGGCCTCCAGGGATGTGGAGGCCGTCCTTTTCTTCCCCCCTACCAGAGTGAGGCTCGTCCTCCTCTCCTTCCTCCTCTTCGTCTTCAGAAGAAGGATCGCCACCAGAATCTTCGGATTTGGCGTCCGAAGCCTCGCGACGACGGAGGCCACTCCGGGTCTTCTTAACCTTCTTGGAGGCCTCTTTCTTTGGCGTCTTGTAAGGCGCGGGGACCAGCATATTTGCCAGAAGAGGTACGGTCGGTTCCTCCGGCAGAGGGGCGAGACAATGTATCCGCTCCACCTTCTTTATGAGTCCCTGGGGACATGATAAAATGCGATGAAGATGCCACCCTCAGGACATGCTAACTGAAGCATGGATGGACGGAGTGCAGTTATGACTTACCGGGCTTGCGGGATGGGATGATTGATACCCACGGTCCGCGGCGGAGTCCGGCCATGATTTGCCAGACTTGAAGATCACCTTCCAGATGTCCTCGTGGGAGGAATCGTAGAGCTCTAGGAGGGTTTGGTGCTCGGTTGGGTCGTACTCCCACAAATGGCTGGCTCTGCGCTGGCAAGGGAGAACCAGGCAAAGTAACATCACCTGGACTACGTCGACGAGCTTGACGTCCCTGTCGACCTTACTTTGAACGCGCGTCTGGAGCAGTGACAACTCGTCAGACGAGGACCAGTCCGGGCCCTTCTTGGGCCAGGAAGTGAGCCGCAGTGGGGCTCCAGATCTGAATTCTGGAGCGGCCGCCCACTTTTTGCCGCACGGTTCAGTGATATAGAACCACTCATGCTGCCACTCCTTGACGGAGTCGTTAAAGGCACCCTTCGGCCAAATGACTTTGGGCATCTTGCTCACCATGGCGCCGTCGCCCTCGGCGTGTTCGCCACTCACCACCTTGGGCTTCACATTGAAAATCTTCAGCCACAGGCCGAAGTGAGGTGGGATCCGGAGAAAAGCCTCGCACACGACGATGAATGTCGAGATATTGAGGAAGGAGTGGGGGAAAGATCATGAAAATCAATCCCGTAGTAATACAGCACTCCACGGACAAATGGGTGAAGGGGGAACCCGAGCCCGCGGATAAAATGGGGAAGGAACATGACTCTCTCAAATGGTTCCGGAGTGGGACGACCTGTCCCGCCGGTGGGAGACGGTGGCCGATCTTCTGGGCCAGATACCCGGCTCCCCGGAGTTTCTTGATGTCCTTCTCCTGGACGGTCGAGGCCATCCATCTGCCTCCCGCCCTGGATCCGAACATCTTTGGATAACCCCTATTTGGAGAAGAGGAGTAATTGGGCATTTGGGCTCGAATAGAGGGGAATGAGCTAACGGAAGGAGAAGGCGTGGGTAAAGAGAAAGAGACCTTACCTCTTTATAGGGGTGGTGAATGCTTTTTGTGCCTCCCCACTTGCCTGGTGTAACTCGTCTGCCTCCCACTCGCTGCGATTAGCGGTGCGGTTCGATTACCCATACCCGTATTGATGAGGATCCCGTGACAAGGGGACACGATCTCTGCTTCGACAAAGATGTGCCCAGGAAACCGCCTCGCGACGCACGCTGAGGATGGATGTGAGAAGACGGTTCGAATAATTATCCGGCCGTAATGACAAGTCCCGTTGTTCAAAAGGTTGCCAGCAGATTGCATTTGTGAAATATCATTCTCTCTACAGCGGTATGTGAAGATTATTTTGTGGATCCGGACACGGTCTAAGTGTTTGACGATTATTTTGGAGTATTCAGAAAAGGAACCCGCCTTGCAATGCCGAAGACAAGACTGCGCACCGGACTCATCGTCATTGAAGCCTGGTTCAGGGGCTACTGAGGGAGTCCTGGATAAGGGGGTATCCGGACAGCCGGACTATATACATCATCCGGACTATTGAAGCGTGAAGATACAAGACTCAAGACTTTGGCCCGTGTCCGGATGGGACTCTCTTTGGCGTGGAAGGCAAGCTTGGCGATCCGGATATTGTGTTTCCTTCCTTGTAACCGACTCCATGTAAACCCTAGCCCTGTCTGGTGTCTATATAAACCGGAGAGGATGGTCCTTAGAAGGCCGATCACATTTACAATCATACCATCATAGGCTAGCTCTTAGGGTTTAGCCTCTACAATCTCGTGGTAGATCTACTCTTGTACTACCCATATCTTCAATATTAATCAAGCAGGAAGTAGGGTTTTACCTCCATCGAGAACGCCCGAACCTGGGTAAACATCTGTGTCCCTTGCTTCCTGTTACCATCAGCCTTGACGCACAGATCGGGACCCCCTACCCGAGATCCGCCGGTTTTGACACCGACAGGGGGGCTGTCTTTGCACCCACCATGGAACGACGTATGCATGAAATTTTATTGCCATGCAAGGCTCGTCTCTTTTGCTCTACATGATCAGTTCCGTTATGTACAATAATTGGCATCCATAGGAATAAAACATAGTGAGATTATGTAAGGAGTGCATGAACAAATCCAGAGTGATGGTAGAAAATTGTGGATAGACCCAAAACCAATGATAGCAGGCAGATAATAGCTTTAGTTAAAAAATACAGATAATGGCTCCTTTAATGTTTGTTTGCACCCAACATGAAGCTCGTAGTAGACACCGGAGATTAATCAAATAGTAGACAGAAGTACTGATTGCTGCTCAATATGTACCCCACAACCATTTAAAAACTCAAGTTTCAGCATTAGTTTGGACCTGACTCAGAGTCTAATAGATGAACATGACGATAATGTAGCATGTCATCATATTAAGCGACGCATAACGTAAGCAGACACAGGAGAGAGTGACCTCTCTTGCGGACCCGTGTAGTCCTCAAGGTCATCTGCTCAGTTGATGATGGTAATGCAGTTGTCGTGGCTGCCGGCGGCGGGGAAGAAGATCTGAGGCGGCGAAAGACAGTCTGGAGAGCAGATCCCTCCTGTGTGAACCCTTCTGTCGTTGGAGCAGTTGAGCTGGGGTGGAACACAGCACCGCAGGAGCAGGACAAACCACACAAGGTTTTCTTTGACACATATCTGTAACAGAAGTAATTGAGTAAGGGCTTGTTTGAATTTGAGGATTCGAACAATGCAGGGATAGGAAATAGACAACAATAGGATAGGAATGCACGTGCAAAACAGAGAATTTAAAAACACAGGATTTCTACCAGTCTGGTGTTTGATTCACAACAATTGGAAGATCACAGGATGCAAAAAAAGCATGGTGAGATTAAGTCAAACCACAAGAAAATGTACGGTTATAATGCTATTATGCTACTATCTCTTAGTCTTGTGCTTGATGAATAGGAATATGAAAAGGAGGAGAAGTGGAAATTAGAATTCCTATGGTTTTTCTTTCAAGGAGACACTGAAGGAACAAATCCAACAGTTTTACTTTGCTCCATTCCTTTGCACCAAATTCATGAAAAGTAGTACCATAGGAAAATTTCCAATTCCTATGTTTTTCATTCACTTTTCCTTTCAAGCACTAGCGATTCTAGTAGGCAGGCTTGAGCAAGGAAAATCCTACACTAAAAAAATGTTTTCTATTACTTTGGACCAAGGCCACTGCCATACTAGCTCAACTCGCAGGCCCATCGACAAATGCACAGCTCAAACACGCAGAGATAAATAATGATGGCGTTCAAGAGAGTCCATCACGGATAGCTAAGTTGCCTGGTACCGCACTGCTTGTCATATAAAATAATCGTATTTCCCGTTACTACGAGTGCTTAGTGGACAATATATATAACATGTAGAGTAAAAAAGAGATGCAACAAGTGTACAACCTCTTTGGCGAAGCCATGTCGATCGCAGCGTGATTGGGTTGGCCGGTGAGGATGCTCCGGCTGACTTGGCTGTCGGAGGAGGGGAAGAAGATCTTAGGCGTATGGAGATGGAGCCCGAGGTACTGCTCCGTTGTGATGGAGGGTTTCGTCGTTGGAGCAGCTCTGGTGAGTTGTCCGATGCCGAAGCTAAAGCAGGACAAGAGAGACAACAAACAACGTTAACCTGAGTGGAATTCTAATAGCATCTGCAATACATGACGTAAAATACATAACCACAAAGTGCTAGATGTAAAATACATCAGCCGCTCATCTCTGAACTTAACTGTCGAAACTGAATTTAACTGCCGAAAATGAACTTAACTGCCGAAACTAAATTGTGCTATTGAAACTGAATTTTCCTGTCGAAACAGAACGCACTAGCAAGGTGAGGCTACACGTCGGTCGACTGACTTTTTCATCTCTGGTCAGTCGATTTTGCAGCCGTTGGATACGAAATCAAGGGCCTGCGGTTCATCTTCAACCTCCACCCCTCTAAGCCGCCAGCCACCACCGACCAAACAGCAGCCCCCCGCCGCCCACGGCCGGTGGTGCACCGCCCCGCCTGCCCCGAAAACACTCCCCACCGCCGATCCACCGCCGCCCCGGCCATCCCTCTAGGCCCCCCCGTGCCGAGCTTTTTCTCCAGCGA
>NC_041387.1:568030109-568119931 GCF_002162155.2 Triticum dicoccoides | reverse complement strand
AAGATAGATAGTAGGGTACCTCTCCAGCAAGCCCCCTCCCCATTGCAGCGGTTCTTCCTTCACCTCGGCGAGCCCCCCCCACCCCTGAAAATCGACTGACCCAAAATTCGATTCAGTCGACTAAAGTGTAGCTAAATCAGAGCAGCATTGCAAGCAAGAGCAAGAGCGAGAGCAGCAGCGCAAGCAAGAGCAATAGCAAGAGCAGACCAGGCAGGGGACTGAGAGCAAGAGCAGAGCAGCAGCGCGAGCGAGAGCTGAAGTAGCAGCAGCTCTTACTAATGTGGACGTCACCGCCAAGGGAGCTAGGCCGTGGAGGAAGTGGCCGGTGATGCCGCCGTGGATGGAGCTGCGCCATGTCGGCTCGGGACCGAGCACCGGCAGCACCTTTAAATCGAATCAAGAAGAAAATGCGGCGATTAGTTTACAACCTCTTTGGTGGCGCTGATTAGGCTGTAGCTTCATCCGAGGAAACGGTGATGATGATGCCCTTCCGGTGGTGCAGGTGAAGACGGTGGTGTGGGAATGGAGGTGGTGCGAAAGACGAGGGGAACATTGGGGCAGCTCCTTGGAGGTGGAGGACGGGGTGGCTGAACCGGCAGGACGACGAGATCGATGATGGATCCTCATCCGGTACGTTGGATGAGGGACGTCAAGGTGTTGCTGTGGACGACGTCGTCGGGGAAGATGCTTCGGCTGGGTGGTGGACGGAGCAGGGTGTGGGGTTTCGTCACGGGTTTTCGCAGCCTCGATGTACGAATGGTGGGCGGATGGGATGGCACTGGGGAACCTTGGCTTAGGGACGCGCTTGTCCGAAAATGTGGGGTAAGTGATGAAAGTACCCCCACCGATTTGAGGTGGTTCTTTCGGTTCAGGGGTACCACGGGCATTTCGGGTGTCGGGATTTCACAGGAGGTGGGAGTTTTTGCGCGCGTTGTAATTTTGGAATAGCAAGGCGCGAGTTGAGATGGAGGGAGTTGTCAGAGCACAACGAGATAAAGATACATCCTAAATATTTCGGGCTAACAAGGCGCGGGTTGAAGAGGCGGGAGTTTTGCAGCACGATAGACAGAGACGCTAGCTTGAATTTTCGGCATAACAAGGCGCGGCTTGAAATTTCAGAAGACCAAGCTTAACGTGTACCAAAAAAAGACAATTTGCACCTCAACACGCACAACACACACACAAACACCATTTAGACTAGAGTAAGGTACATGTGCATTGCACGCATGAGATTTGGCAACCAAATTATGAATAAATACCACATTATAGCATGTAAGCTTTGAGTCATATATGCATGATGTAGATATTCGTTTAATTCTTATTTTCATTCAAAATCATCTAGTTTTTATAAGAAAGCTAATCTATTTTAAGATTCATGGAATTGTGCATTGTAAGACATAAAGTAAAAACAAATAATAACAAATCATGTAGAAAACCATTTGGGCAATTCTGATACAGAAGATTCTAGAACAAATAAGAAGTGCTTGCGTTTTGATGTTTGTGCATTATGCTTAAGTTCAACCATGGAGTCTTCTAGATTATACATGTGGCAAAATCTGGTGGAATCTAGATGATATCCAACGGCCAGTAGTGCTCAAATTTACCATCTTTGGACCATCGGATTCGCCTCATCCAACGACCATCTTTCAAAGTTAAAGTTACCCACACATAATATAAAAAAATATAAAATATAATATATATATATAGGGGTATAGATATTGATATGTGATGTGAAAGCCGCCCATCATCTCCAATTAGAATAGTGTGTCCATGAAAAGATGCGACGTGACCAAATGATGTCTGCCATCGGTATCTCAAATTGAAATCAGTTTGACCTTGTTCAATGTGTATACATTACAACATGCTCGTTTCCAAACCACACCGCGCAGATCTCCGTTATATTCATGCATGCATGGGTTTCAAACATCAGGATCTCTTATTCAAATATTTGAATTCAACTTTACATTGATTATAACCTCACCTAATCTTTTACACCCACACAGTCGTCTTCTCTTTATAATTGTACTACTAACTTTCTCTCGTGCATGCATGCACACACACTACCAGTCAGCATTATCCATTGCACACATGCAATCTTTTTCTTCAGGTCGGTATCCCATGAAGGCACACACCCACACACATCCCCCTCTCCATCATATCGGGCATTCTTTATCTCTCACACGTGCATGCACAACGATCAATGTTCCTCTATGTACGTGTGTATATAGCTAGGTCTTTCATAGTTTTCCACACAAACCGATCAATCGATATATCCCGTGAGGTCTCACCCTCTTTCCCACGTCCACATCGATCAATCTATACCTCTCTATATAGGATTAGCATATTGTAATGCCCCGAGACAGACGCTCCAGAAGACTTCCAGCTATTCCGAGTTTCGCTGTGTGTTTCTTTTGTGCTTGCTCTTTTATTTTTGCATTGCATCATGTCATCATGCCATCATGCCATTTAATTTTTATAACTCATCTAAATAAATTGTATGGATCTTCGATCCATTTAAATCGAGGAAAGGGTGACTTCTCTTTATAACATATTCTCCCAATATTTTAGGGAGCTATATTAAATATCTCTTTAATTTCTGAATCACCCATAAACACACTTGCAAAATAATTTCGTTCCTTTTCTGCTTCAAGTTTGGTCTCCAACCTTGCCCATAAATTCTTTCGTCATTTTCTGGAGCTCCACCAAAAATCCAAACATTTTTGGACCTTCCCAAACCTCACTTCCTATTCAAATCATTTGAATTAAATTCAAATGAGTTTGAATTTAAATCTTTCAATCATGGCCTTCCTATTTTTCTTGGAACGAGCATATTTTTGCGAGTCCGGGAAAATTATCCCCATGCGCAAATCTTTCCCTAACCCTCTCTCTTTTCTTCTCTCTAATTTCTTTTCTGATAAAGAGTTAAAGAAGAGGAGGAAGAAGCTTTGCACCCCAGCTGGCCGGTTCGGCCCACCTAATCCCCACAGCCCACTACCTAAGCCGGCCCAAGGCCTAGCCGCAGTGCCCGCTGCTAACCCTAGCCGCACCCAACACTCCGCTCGATCCCATCTCTCCCTCTCGTTCCCTGCCCGCCGCCACACACGCACGTCGCCAGGGAGAGGATGCCACAATCCTCCCATATATCTCCCTCGATCCATCTCCTCCTCCTCCTTGTTCACACGCAGTGCCGATCCCCATCTCTCCTCGAGCGCCTTCTCCCCTCGTGCCGCCAGAACCTGCGCCCGAGCCCTGCTCGATCCCCTCCTCCCTGGATGCATCGTCGCAGAGAGAGAGAGAGAGGAGCGCCGCGCCCTCGTCCCGTCCCCTCGGCCTCCTCCTCGAGCGCCTCCTCCACCCCGCAACCATGCCCCGTCGCCCCTCCGGTCGCTGCGACCAGCAGCGCCGCCGCCCTCAACCCTCCTCGTCGTCTTCCATGACCACGCCGCCTTCGCGCCTCCCCGTCAACCACCGGAGCCCGCGGCTGCTGCCGTATCAGGCTGCGCTTCACCGGGGACCTCCTCTGCGCCCCTTCTCGCCTCCCTCCTCGTGCCAGGGAGAGGAGCTCCCTCTTCCTCGCCGTCCTTCGGCTCGTCATCACTCCGGCGCCCGTTCCCAGCCCCGGCCGCCCTCTGCCTTGGACTCAGGTAGCAGCCATGCCCATGCTGCTGCCTTGCCTTGCTCGCGCCAGCCCCTTTTGCGATGCCTTGCTGCCAAGACCCGAGGCCTTTTGTGTTGCTCCGTTTGGATGCATCAAGTTCCTCTTCTACCTGTGTACGACTACGTGGATTCGCCAAGTACACCACCACCAAGTCCGTACGGGAGCCCGAACAACTACTTCCACGACGATGCGAGTACAAGTACCCCTTCAGATCGCCAAGTACATCTACGGCCGTGTACCACTACTTCCTCTATCGACGACCCCGGACATCTACGAAAAACGTGTACGACTACCGTCGCCAAGACCGCCAAGTTCGACTACCGCCGACGTGTACAACTTCAGTCGCGAGAATGTCTACTTCCACTACGACACGAGTACAACTACTTCCACTACCGCCGCCGCCGTGTACGACTACTTCCACTACCGTCGCCACGTGAACGTCTACCTCCACTACGGCCGTGAACGACTACTTCCTTCGCCGAACCCGAACCGCTCCGAAACTCACGCTTCGAAGGTATAACCACCGAGATGACCGAACGTGGTCGAATGCATGTGTTGTATGAGATGTACCATATGTTTGCACCATGTCCGAATTGTCACTCGTTTCCATGCCACTATCCCGTGGGAACCCGGTAGTCGTGAGCACCCCACCATCTCTAGCATGTTGCGCACATCCGCACGCCTCTTTTTGCACCGGTATCTCCCTGAGCTACCGGAACCGATATGTTGTCGTGGCATCATTTTCGGATATGTTGCCGTGGCATCATTTTCGGATATGTTGCCGTGGCACCATTTTTGTTTCTCCGCCGTGGCACCCTTTTCGTTCCGCCATGGTGACCAAATGCTTCATAACATGCTCATGTCAACATTTTCATAAAATTGCATAAAACTTGTGCATGTCATCCGCATCATGATAACAACATTTAAAATGTTTAAAATTGTGTTTGCATTAAATTTCTAAATGACATGTGGGGATTTTTCGGAATTGTTGTTTGTTATTTTCGGCCTCATTTAAAATTGACTAATTAGGTGGTTTGCTTATGCCTCACCTCTTGCCATGTTTAACAACATTTAATATTGTTTGGTAGCTTAAACGAGATTAAAACTAAATAAGTGATGTGGTGTTTCGTCAATATGCAACTCGTTGCATATTGAGCTCCACTTAACTTGTAGTGTTGTTTGTGCATATTGCCATGCCATGCCTCATTAAACCGGACATGCATCATACTTGTTTGTGCATCATGCCATGATTATGCTTGTGTGTTTACCATGTTGTTTGCTTCTTTCCGGTTTGCTTCTCTCGTTAGCTTCGGTTTTGTTCCGGAGTTGTGAGGATTCGTTCGACTACATCTGTTTGTCTTCTTCATGGACTCATTCTTCTTCTTATCGGGATCTCAGGCAAGATGACCATTAGCCTTGATATCACTTCTATCTTTGCTCGCTAGTTGCTTCGTTCTATCGCTATGCTGCGCTACCTATCACTTGTTTACCATGCCTCCCATATTGCCATGTCAGCCTCTAACCTTTTCACCTTTCCTAGCAAACCATTGCTTGGCTATGTTATCGCTTTTGCCCAGCCCATCTTATAGCGTTGTTAGTTGCAGGTGAAGTTGAAGATTGCTCCATGATGGACATGATTATGTTGGGATATCACATACCTCTTATATTATTAATGCATCTATATACTTGGTAAAGGGTGGAAGACTCGGCCTTATGCCTGGTGTTTTGTTCCACTCTTGCCGCCCTAGTTTCCGTCATACCGGTGTTATGTTCCCGGATTTTGCGTTCCTTACGCGGTTGGGTGATTTATGGGACCCCCTTGACAGTTCGCTTTGAATAAAACTCCTCCAGCAATGCCCAACCTTGGTTTTACCATTTGCCACCTAAGCCTTTTTCCCTTGGGTTCTGCAGACTCAAGGGTCATCTTTATTTTAACCCCCTCCCCCGGGCCAGTGCTCCTTCGAGTGTTGGTCCGAACTGAGTAGACTGCGGGGCCACCTCGGGGAAACTTGAGGGCTGGTTTTACTCGTAGGATGTCTCATCCGGTGTTGCCCTGAGAACGAGATATGTGCAGCTCCTATCGGGATTTGTCGGCACATCGGGCGGCTTTGCTGGTCTTGTTTTACCATTGTCGAAATGTCTTGCGAACCGGGATTCCGAGGCTGATCGGGTCTTCCCAGGAGAAGGTATATCCTTCGTTGACCGTGAGAGCTTGTAATGGGCTAAGTTGGGACACCCCTGCAGGGTCTATTATCTTTCGAAAGCCGTGCCTGCGGTTATAGGCAGATGGGAATTTGTTAATGTCCGGTTGTACATAACTTGACACCAGATCCGAACTAAAACGCATCAACCGTGTGTGTAGCCGTGATGGTCTCTTTTCGGCGGAGTCCGGGAAGTGAACACAGTTTTGGGTTATGTTTGACGTAAGTAGGAGTTCAGGATCACTTCTTGATCATTGCTAGTTCACGACTGTTCCGTTTGCTCTCTTCTCGCTCTTATTTGCATATGTTAGCCACCATATTTCCTTAGTGCTTGCTGCAACTCCACCTCATTACCACTTCCTACCCATAAGCTTAAATAGTCTTGATCTCGCGGGTTTTGAGATTGCTGAGTCCTCGTGACTCACCAGATACTATCACAACAGTTGCAGATGCCGATGATACCAGTGCAGGTGATGCAACCGAGCTCAGATGGGAGCTCAACAAAGACCTTGGTTGTTGCTATGTTTCGTTTCATGTTGATCAGTAGTGGAGCCCAGTTGGCACGATCGGGGATCTAGTAGTTGGGTTATCCTCTTTTCTTTTGGCTTCGTCCGTAGTCGGACTATGTGTGTACTCTGAATGATGTATGATTTATTATATGTTCATTGTGTGAAGTGGCGATTGTAAGCCAACTCTTTATCCCATTCTTGTTCATTACATGGGATTGTGTGAAGATGACCCTTCTTGCGACAAAACCACAATGCGGTTATGCCTCTAAGTCGTGCTTCGACACGTGGGAGATATAGCCGCATCGTGGGTGTTATAAGTTGGTAATCAGAGCCATCCCCGACTTAGGAGCCCCCTCCTTGATTGATTGCTGGCGTTGTTGAGTCTAGAACAAAAAAATGTTTTGAGTCTTAGGATTGTATATATCGGAGAGTAGGATTCTTTTTACTCCTCAGTCCCTTCGTCGCTCTGGTGAGGTCTCCTGACGTAGATGTTTTGTCTTTCCTCTCCTCATATTTCACTAAAATTTTTTTAGGATCACGCGGGTATCTTGGAATCGTTCCGATGGTTTTGTGACGAGAACATTGTTCTTGGTGCCTCCTGTCTATTATGTGGCATTCACTCGGGGAGTTGAGCTCCGAGGTGTTGTCGTCATAATTTTATCGTTGCAGTTCTGGAATACCTAAGTTTTGCCGACATCGAAAATCTCTTTTATGCAGTTGTTGGTGAGATAACCTCGATGCCACCCAGTACTGGGGCGGGAGTTCGGGAGTATTGCCATAACTCGTATAACGGATGCTTTTCGAAGGTTGAGGTACACAATTTCCGAAGGTTTCTTGGTTATGTGTTGACGGATGGATACAGCTTGGATGTAGGAATTGTTAGTTTTGGGTGAGATATATATTGCTTCCCCTGTATCCCCAACACCAGATTGCATAACCAGAAAGTTTCGGGAGTTTTATAGGTGGGAATTCAAGTAGATCCTAGAATATCTTTTCGACAGATGCATGATATGAGATTGGGATTTGACGTCTAGTGGTCCGTCTTTCCACGGTCGTTTTTACAGTGGTCTCGTTGTGTCTTAAAGAACCCTTGGCTATGCTGGTTCGGGGACACTTCGTATGTCATGTGCACTGCCTTGTACATGATGGTGTTGTACAATCGAGCCCGTGTGGGCTCCACCATGAAAACTTCGGACAAAATCTCTATCATATGTTTGTTCCGGCTTATTCTGCAAGCCAAATCCTTTGTTTTGTTTTGAGTTGTGGTATTCGAGTTGCTTCGAAGTCAAATGTTGAATCCATACCTTTCATAAATGGTTTTCTCATATTGTTATGTGAATGCTAATCCTTCTTGATCATTGAGGTTGTCATGTTAATTCTTTTCCAACCGGTGCGCTTCTCTTCGATATGATCCCATCATTCTCCCCATCCACAAGATCATTTCTAAGTTTTCTCAACGGTGTTTGTTTCATCTGTCCCAAGTTGCCTTTGTTTTCCCCACCCTCCCACCCTTTTCTTCAAGGACTCGTTTATTTTAATCAAGTATCCATTTTATTCATATGAAGTCTCTCCATTCTTTTCTGTCAATGTTCTTATCCGGTGATTCTCAAGAAGATACTAACGGAGTTTCAAGTTCATCATTCTTCATTCTCGTTTTCTTCTCCGGTGGATTTAACTCAAGCTTTCAGTGTTGATCATATTCTTTTCCTCATGTCAAATGCTTTCTCATATCGGTGCACCTATCAATCACTCACTTCTCGCTATTGATTTGTTCTGGAGTGCTGAAGATATCTCCGAAGGCTCTTCTTTTCATTCAAGATCTGTTCAAGCTATTTGGAGATTATTATCTCATTCAAGTCATTTTATTGAACCGGTGCAATCTCTCTTCAAAATCGTTCAATGGTGTATCTTTTAGTGGGCCCTAACCCACAGGTCTTTTCCCAGGATCTTACCTGACTCTTCTAATTATCAGGAGCGCTTCTCAAATTCATTTCCAAGTTTGATGTAAGAATGAATTTCACCAGTCATATGCCTTTGTCCAAGATCTTCCAAATTCTTTCATTGTTGATTCAACCTTTCTATTCTTCATTGTTCCGGAGTGCCTAGATAATTCATGGTGGTGTTTCTCATTGTCATTCTCAACATTTGAAGACCAAAGAAGAGTTCCTCTTAAATCCTTACCCGTTCTTCCAAAGATGTGTGGTTCTAGCTTGTTGCCATCCTCTCATAATTGCTTTCGATTGTGAGAATTCTTTTCACCCATCCGGAGCAATTCAGGAGTCTTTTCAGTTTCATTCTCCGGAGCCAATCATCTCAGAATTATTCATTCTCAGCTTTCAGCTCTCGTTCTAAAATTTTGCCGGTCCATCATTCAAATATCCTCTAATCAATTCATGATCCCTTCGTTCTCATGTATCTAAATTTCTCAAGTATCTTCGTTTGTTTTCAAACTCTTCCCGGTGTTTTGCTATCTTTTCTCTTCTTATGATGGTTCTTTCAACATTCCTCTTCCGTTGTTATTGTATCAATTCATTCACTATTTCCAAATTCCATCGGTGGTTCCATCAATACCTTCTGAAGTTTACGCTATATCTCTCTTAACCCTTTCTACGGGAATAAGTAGTATGCCAAATCCGTTGCTTGTGATCTATTTAAATGGTGAAGGATACGCATAACATAATTCTTATTCTTGCTTAATCCAAGTGATTAATCCTTTCCTTCGGAGTTTGTTTAGGAGTTATAAATTCTCGGTTTCTTGTTGTTCATCTTTTCTTTTCCGGAGTTCCAAGTTTTCTCGGTTATATCGTTGCGAAGCTCCTTCTAAATCACCGCAAGGCTTCACCTTGTGTTTTCAACTTCTCTTTCTTTCTATCATTCTTTTATTACCGGAGTTCTTCATGGAGGCTCTACATGATGGTTCATCAAGGATTCTTTTCATTCTTCAATTGTTCTTCAAAATTTCTCTTGAAGTTAAGATCAGCCAAGCTATACTAAAAAAATAAACATGGTGTTCAACACATGTTTTGTTTTGAGGCGTTCAAGCATTCTTCATCTTGCATTCCGAAGTGCAATTCTTTCTTTGTTGGAGTTATCTTGTGTCATATTTCACCTAAAGCCTTCCCTAAGGAATGTTGTATTGTGGTGCTTATCAATGATCTGGTATTTCTCCTATCCTCTCGGCGAAAGCAGTTTTCATCTCTTCATTGATCTCAAGCAAGCAATTGTTTCCGTTAGTGGCCGGTTGTCACCTCATAATTTTGAGATGTTTTCCATAAGCCCACTACAAGCTTATTCATTTTGTTGTTGGTTTTTCCCAACAACCTCGTTGTAACCTTCTGAGAAGGGTGCTTTCCAAGCTCATTTGTGGCAGAAGTTGGCATTTTCTTCTCCATTCTGTTATTCCAATGATCTATCTTCTATTCTTTCTTCCAGAGGCATTGTGATGTTGCTCTTTTCACTCATCATCTCGAATTGTGAGGATCATATTCTTTTCGTGCTTATCCATTTAACTGGAGTGTTATGTTCTCTGCTAAGTTCTTTTCATCTTATCAAGTCTTGCATCTCTTTTCAACCGGAGTGCTGTCCGATTTTGATCTTCCTTGTTCCTTGTTTATCTTGTTTCAACCAGAGTGGTTCCAATTCCTTCTTGTCCATTGTACTCGTCATTCATAGCTTTGCAACCTCCAAGGCTCAAATGGTGTTCCTTCTTTCTATTCTCTACCGCAGTGCTCTCAATTGTGTTCAACTCTGTTGTGTTCTTTCTTTCAACTTTTCAACCTCTCAAGGTTCTTTGGTTTCACTCTTTTGTCGAAGAAGCAACTTAGTTTTACCTCCTCTCTTCCTCTTCCGTTTCTCTCCGGTGCCATCCTAGATCTCGGGACGAGATCCTCTTGTAGTGGTGGAGTGTTGTAACGCCCCGAGACCGACGCTCCAGAAGACTTCCAGCTACTCCGAGTTTCGCCGTGTGTTTCTTTTGTGATTGCTCTTTTATTTTTGCATTGCATCATGTCATCATGCCATCATGCCATTTAATTTTTATAACTCATCTAAATAAATTGTATGGATCTTCGATCCATTTATATCGAGGGAAGGGTGACTTCTCTTTATAACATATTCTCCCAATATTTTAGGGAGCTATATTAAATATTTCTTTAATTTCGGAATCACCCATAAACACACTTGCAAAATAATTTCGTTCCTTTTCTGCTTCAAGTTTGGTCTCCAACCTTGCCCATAAATTCTTTCGTCATTTTCCGGAGCTCCACCAAAAATCCGAACATTTTTGGACCTTCCTAAACCTTACTTCCTATTCAAATCATTTGAACTAAATTCAAATGAGTTTGAATTTAAATCTTTCAATCATGGCATTTCTATTTTTCTTGGAACGAGCATATTTTTGCGAGTCCGGGAAAATTATCCCCATGCGCAAATCTTTCCCTAACCCTCTCTTCTTTTCTTCTCTCTAATTTCTTTTCTGCTAAAGAGTTAAAGAAGAGGAGGAAGAAGCTTTGCAGCCCAGCTGGTCGGTTCGGCCCACCTAATCCCCGCAGCCCACTACCTAAGCCGGCCCAAGGCCCAGCCGCAGTGCCCGCTGCTAACCCTAGCCGCACCCAACGCTCCGCTCGATCCCATCTCTCCCTCTCGTTCCCTGCCCTCCGCCACACACGCACGTCGCCAGGGAGAGGATCCCACGATCCTCCCGTATCTCTCCATCGATCCATCTCCTCCTCCTCCTTGTTCCCACGCAGCGCTGATCCCCATCTCTCCTCGAGCGCCTTCTCCCCTCATGCCGCCAGAACCTGCGCCCGAGCCCTGCTCGATCCCCTCCTCCCTCGATGCGCCACCGCAGAGAGAGAGAGAGAGGAGCGCCGCGCCCTCATCCCGTCCCCTCGGCCTCCTCCTCGAGCGCCTCCTCCACCCCACAACCATGCCCCATCGCTCCTCCGGTCGCTGCGACCAGGAGCGCCGCCGCCCTCAACCCTCCTCGCCGTCGTCCATGGCCATGCCGCCTTCGCGCCTCCCCGTCGACCACCGGAGCCCGCCGCCGCTGCCGTATCAGGCTGCGCTTCACCGGGGACCTCCTCTGCGCCCCTTCTCGCCTCCCTCCTCGTGCCAGGGAGAGGAGCTCCCTCTTCCTCGCCGTCCTTCGGCTCGTCATTGCTCCGGCGCCTGTTCCTAGCCCCTGCCGCCCTCTGCCTTGGACTCATGTAGCAGCCATGCCCATGCTGCTGCCTTGCCTTGCTCGCGCCAGCCCCTTTTGCGATGCCTTGCTGCCAAGACCCGAGGCCTTTTGTGTTGCTCCGTTTGGATGCATCAAGTTCCTCTTCTACCTGTGTACGACTACGTGGATTCGCCAAGTACACCACCACCAAGTCCGCACGGGAGCCCGAACGACTACTTCCACGACGATGCGAGTACAAGTACCCCTTCGGATCGCCAAGTACATCTACGGCCGGGTACCACTACTTCCTCTACCGACGACCCCGAACATCTACGAAAAACGTGTACGACTACCGTCGCCAAGACCGCCAAGTTCGACTACCGCCGACGTGTACAACTTCAGTCACGAGAACGTCTACTTCCACTACGACACGAGTACAACTACTTCCACTACCGCCGCCGCCGTGTACGACTACTTCCACTACCGTCGCCACGTGAACGTCTACCTCCACTACGGCCATGAACGACTACTTCCTTCGCCGAACCCGAACCGCTCCGAAACTCATGCTTTGAAGGTATAACCACTGAGATGACCGACCGTGATCGAATGCATGTGTTGTATGAGATGTACCATATGTTTGCACCGTGTCCGAATTGTCACTCATTTCCATGCCACTATCCCGTGGGAACCCGGTAGTCGGGAGCACCCCACCATCTCTAGCATGTTGCGCACATCCGCACGCCTCTTTTTGCACCGGTATCTCCCTGAGCTACCGGAACCGATATGTTGCCGTGGCATCATTTTCAGATATGTTGTCGTGCCATCATTTTCGGATATGTTGCCGTGGCACCATTTTTGTTTCTCCGCCGTGGCACCCTTTTCGTTCCGCCATGGTGACCAAATGCTTCATAACATGCTGATGTCAACATTTTCATAAAATTGCATAAAACTTGTGCATGTCATCCGCATCATGATAACAACACTTAAAATGTTTAAAATTGTGTTTGCATTAAATTGCTAACTGACATGTGGGGATTTTCCGGAATTGTTGTTTGTTATTTTCGGCCTCATTTAAACTTGCCTAATTAGGTGGTTTTCTTATGCCTCACCTCTTGCCATGTTTAACAACATTTAATATTGTTTGGTAGCTTAAACGAGATTAAAACTAAATAAGTGATGTGGTGTTTCGTCAATATGCAACTCGTTGCATATTGAGCTCCACTTAACTTGTAGTGTTGTTTGTGCATATTGCCATGCCATGCCTCATTAAACCGGACATGCATCATACTTGTTTGTGCATCATGCCATGATTATGCTTGTGTGTTTACCATGTTGTTTGCTTCTTTCCGGTTTGCTTCTCTCGTTAGCTTCGGTTTCGTTCCGGAGTTGTGAGGATTCGTTCGACTATGTCTGTTTGTCTTCTTCATGGACTCGTTCTTCTTCCTATCGGGATCTCAGGCAAGATGACCATTACCCTTGATATCACTTCTATCTTTGCTTGCTAGTTGCTTCGTTCTATCGCTATGCTGCGCTACCTATCACTTGTTTACCATGCCTCCCATATTGCCATGTCAGCCTCTAACGTTTTCACCCTTCCTAACAAACCATTGCTTGGCTATGTTACCGCTTTTGCCCAGCCCATCTTATAGCGTTGTTAGTTGCAGGTGAAGTTGAAGATTGCTCCATGATGGACATGATTATGTTGGGATATCACAATACCTCTTATATTATTAATGCATCTATATACTTGGTAAAGGGTGGAAGACTCGGCCTTATGCCTGGTGTTTTGTTCCACTCTTGCCGCCCTAGTTTCCGTCATACCGGTGTTATGTTCCCGGATTTTGTGTTCCTTACGCGGTTGGGTGATTTATGGGACCCCCTTGACAGTTCGCTTTGAATAAAACTCCTCCAGCAAGGCCCAACCTTGGTTTTACCATTTGCCGCCTAAGCCTTTTTCCCTTGGGTTCTGCAGACTCAAGGGTCATCTTTATTTTAACCCCCCCGGGCCAGTGCTCCTTCGAGTGTTGGTCCGAACTGAGTAGACTGCAGGGCCACCTCGGGGAAACTTGAGGGCTGGTTTTACTCGTAGGATTTCTCATCCGGTGTTGCCATGAGAACGAGATATGTGCAGCTCCTATCGGGATTTGTCGGCACATCCGGCGGCTTTGCTGGTCTTGTTTTACCATTGTCGAAATGTCTTGCGAACCAGGATTCCAAGGCTGATCGGGTCTTCCCGGGAGAAGGTATATCCTTCGTTGACCGTGAGAGCTTGTGATGGGCTTAGTTGGGACACCCCTGTAGGGAATATTATCTTTTGAAAGCCGTGCATGCGGTTATTGGCAGATGGGAATTTGTTAATGTCCGGTTGTAGATAACTTGACACCAGATCCGAACTAAAATGCATCAACCGTGTGTGTAGGCATGATGGTCTCTTTTCGGTGGAGTCCGGGAAGTGAACGCGGTTTTGGGTTATGTTTGACGTAAGTAGGAGTTCAGGATCACTTCTTGATCATTGCTAGTTCATGAACGTTCTGTTTGCTCTCTTCTCGCTCTTATTTGCGTATGCTAGCCACAATATTTCCTTAGTGCTTGCTGCAACTCCACCTCATTACCACTTCCTACCCATAAGCTTAAATAGTCTTGATCTCGCGGATTTTGAGATTGCTGAGTCCTTGTGACTCACCAGATACTATCACGACAGTTGGAGGTGCCGATGATACCAGTGCAGGTGATGCAACCGAGCTCAGATGGGAGCTCAATGAAGACCTTGGTTGTTGCTATGTTTCGTTTCATGTTGATCAGTAGTGGAGCCCAGTTGGGACGATCGGGGATCTAGCAGTTGGGTTATCTTCTTTTCTTTTGGCTTCGTCCGTAGTCGGACTATGTGTGTACTCTGAATGATGTATGATTTATTATATGTTCATTTTGTGAAGTGGCGATTGTAAGCCAACTCTTTATCCCATTCTTGTTCATTACATGGGATTGTGTGAAGATGGCCCTTCTTGCGACAAAACCGCAATGCGGTTATGCCTCTAAGTCGTGCTTCGACACGTGGGAGATATAGCCGCATCATGGGTGTTATACATATATAGCTAATACACCCACATTAATAATATATCCAACGTCCCCCTCTCATCATCCATGCCTTCCGCTTCATCTCTCAGACGCGTACACAATGGCGAAGACAGGGGGCAGTGAGGGCCCTGCCCCCCCTAACATCACTATATATCGAGGCTAATATGAATGTTATCATTAGACAATTGTTGCTAAAAATGGTTTAAGTTCATGAATTGACCCTCCTCGTAAAGGATTAGCAATGCTTGGCCCCCTAGCTCATTTTTTTTCATGGCTCCGCCACTGCGTGCAACAGTGCATGTTCTCGGCCCCTCTCTCCAAATATCGATCTCGCACTTGTGCATTCCTTCATAGTCTCCCTCCACTCGGCCCCTCATACATCTTCTAGCCCCCCACCGGATTTTGCCACATGTACAATCTAGCAGACTACATGGTTGAACAGATTATTTGTTCTAGAATCTTCCGTGTCATAACTGCCCAAACTTTTTTTCTAGTTGAGTTGCCATTATTTGTTTTTACTTTATGCTTTACAACGCACAATTCCATGAATCATAAAATAGATTAAGGGCTTCTTTGATTCAAAGGATTCTCAAAGGAATTTTGGAGGATTCTAATCATTAGGAATTTTTCCTATCATGATTTTTTAATTCATAGGATGGTAAACCATAGGAATTTTTCCATTTGATTCATTTGCACTAGATTCCATAGGAAACATACCATCCACTCAAACCTCTTTGAAAGAATTCTGTGTTTTTTCTATGCACAATCAATCACTCATACAATCCTGTAGGATTCAAGACGACATTCCACTATAATCCCATGTTTTCCCTATTCCCGCGTTCCTAGCTTTTTTATAAAAAACTAATTGATGTTGAATGAGATGAACTATAAGAATTAAACGAAGGGATACATCAGGCATATATGACTCAGAGCTTACATGCTATAGTGTGGCATTTATTCATAATTTGGTTGCAAAATCTGATGCGTGCAATGCACGTGTACCTTACTAGTACTTCGAGTATGTGCAAAACACGTAAATTAGAATACCAATGGCACGCTACACAGTGTCTCTCTTACAGTTCATGAAGCCACGTGGCACATGTGGATGCGTTGTCGCGACCTCCTTGCGTGGATTGATCACAGTGACGTGCTGCTAGTTCCAGAAGAATGTACTCGTCCTCCCTGAGCCATACTGGTAGTACATGCACGAAGCGAGGATGTGCACGCACGCCACGCATGCACTCATTCCCTCGCACGCACATGCGGGTACACGGGCGGACGCAATTTTGTACCAAGATCCACCCCATGTGATAATTTGACGCGTTTAAAGTCGTTCACTACATTGATGGTCAATTAATACAGCCCATGCAAATTGAGTGGACGTGAGGGTGGAAAAATGACATTATTACTCCACTGCGCGCATGTGAGTAGTTAATTCATGGGTTGCTAGTAGTACTTCCATTGGTATCCTTCATATTTTGTGCCAATTTTTCACAGTAACATAATATTTACGCATTTGAGCAATGTAGTACTTGAAATTTATGTTCCGCTAAACTCATCGGGAGCCGTATCGGGCCTCGAAACCAAAACCGTCAATTAATATTTACCTTGTTCCCATCACATTCGAAATCCTGCTCACACCTACTAGTACGTACGAAACTTGAACGTGTTCCCACTATGCAGGTATTAGTACTAGTTCTAGTACTTAGGTTATAAAAAGGGGAACTACCTAACAGAAAGTTACTCTACCTTTCCTCCTAATAAGTGCTTCTTCTTCCTTCGTCGTTGCCATGGCCGGTGAGCAGAGCTCTAGGTCGAGAACTACTTGTAACAAGGGAGTGGCAACCAAGGCTGGAGAAAAAAAAGAGGGCTCGCCGCCACGCAGAGACCTCGAAAGATCTCTCACGGGCAGGTGATGGCTCTCAGGAGTGCCCTAGCAGCGGAGGCGAACATGCCGAGCCGGCGGAGCTGGAGTCGTTATCCCTCGACAGCATGCCTGATCAGCTCAATAAGCACCTCAATAAGTAGAAGGAGTTCATCCAAGGCTTGATGGAGTTGCTGAAGGAGAGCATCGACGACATGCCCGCTGAGCTCAATAACCAGGGGGAGTTGACCGCCGGCTTGGTGATGCTGCTGAAGAAGAGCATTGCCTCAGAAAAGAAGGTGACCGGCGAAATCCTGCGACTTCAGGAGGACAAGGCGAAGCTCTGCCACGAGATCGACCTGTTGAAGGAGAAGAACGCCAGCTGGAAGAAGCTGCATGAGAACAGTAGTTCCTTGATGAAGACGTTGCAGGCCCTCGTCATGGAACAGAAGGAGGAGTTGGCGAAGCTCCGCATCGAGCACCCGGCTACTGTCAAGGTACGTAATGCGGTCGTGGAACTGATGATGAAGGCTCGCGTAGAGAAATCCCACGTCATGGACAGAATGAAGAAGATGGCGGAGGAGACGCACAAGGAGATGGAGGTCATGGAGGCGATGAAGAAGCAGTTACGACTCTGCGACGAATTATATCATTTGGGGTGATAATCTTCCTTCTTCTTTTGCTCCTGTTTCATCTTTTGCTTTGGGTGTTTCACCACACGTGTCATGTTCTCTTCGAGGCATGAATAGAACAATGCTTTTTTTTGAGGGAATGAATAGAACAATGCTGACAATGAGATGACTAGCAAATTAGATCATTTTTATTGCCATATGGCACTGGGCTGCCGTGTTTCGTGCTCCTTAGTCGCAGTACTACTCCAGTGGAAAAATTGAGTATACTGCACGGTTCTTTGCTCCTCCTCAGGTCGTCGGCACATTTATACAAGCAGTCAAATCACAAGGCCCCGCCTTCCAGCAGTAATGAACCATCAAATCACAAAGGCCCTTGCCTCTCGTGAAATCGACCAAGCTAGACTGCCCCGCCCTCTAGCCTTTTAAAAAATGTATACTTTTGTACAACAGTAGTATCGATGGATTGCGCCATGGAGTAAAACTTGAAATTAAAAAAGGTGGTACATATAGAGAGCGCTCGTCGCCAATTTATGCGTATAGTATTAAAAAGGCTAGTCACAATAATGGTGTCCAGTACAACCCACCCCTCAAATAAAACTAAGCATCCTGGAATTCTTTGATAAAACTAAGCACCCTGAAATTCTTTGACAACTGAACTGTTGGCTATATGATGTTGGCCATATATATTGTACGTATATAATGTGAAGAACCGAGTGGTAGTACTATACCAACTAAAAGATGAAATGTAAGAAATACTAGTATGTATGTACTGAAGAGTTAAAGTAATGAGAAGAAACATAACATACTTCTGCTGGGGGCTCAGCACAACACACCCCTCAAACTAAATTAAGCACACCTGAAATTAAACTTTGCAACTATTCCGGTAGACACTGCATTAGAACCACCATGAGCAACGACACTGCCACCTTACTCGGAGTCCTCGTCCATGTCCTCGACTTCGTCCTCGTCCCTCTTCCTCTTGGCCGATACTTCTTTGCTTGAACCGCACACTTGGTTGTTGCTCTTCATCCAACCCTTGTAGATATTGAAACAAAGGTAGCCATCCATTGCAGTTTAGTAGATGTGGTCTATATCTAGTACATTCCGCTGCCATGCATAACGATGAAACGTGTATGGAGGTTTCTCTAGTTTACCAGATGGTATTGCTTGGCGGGTGGAGCCGATTCGTGCCAAGGCGTCTGCTTGGTCGTTGTCATTCCTTGGCATGTGAAGGAACTCGCAACCCTCAAAATATCCGCTGAGTTGCTGTACAAGGAAGCGGTTGCTCGCCATGTTTGCATCCTTGGCGTCCCAATCGCCAGATAACTGCTGGACCACCAAGTCAGAGTCGCCATAACACAGGATCCGGCGAATGCCAAGTTCTTTGGCAAGCTGGAGCCCGTGAATCAGCGCCTCTTACTCAGCGACGTTGTTGGAGGCGGCGAAATGGATCTGCAGCGCATATCTGAGCGTGTCGCCTTTGGGGGAAGTGAGGTCGATGCCGTCTCCCAAGCCGGTGCACATCTTGGAGCCGTCGAAATGCATCCGCCAATGGGTGTATTCGGGCACTGGCGGTAGGTACTGGGTCTCGGCCCAGTCAACGAGAAAATCGGCCAGTGCTTATGACTTGATGGCGGTGCGGGGCTGGTAGTAGATGGTGTAGGGAGCTAGATCGATGGCCCATTTGGCCACTCGGCCAGAAGCATCTCGGCTTCTGATGATCTCGGCTAGTGGGGCTGTGCAAACCACAGTGATTGGATGCTCCTAGAAGTAAGGCTTCAATTTCTTGGCGGCAAAGTGCACGCCGTAGCACATCTTCTGGTAGTGGGGGTAGTTCTGCTTGGAGGCCGATAGTACTTCACTCAGGTAATATACCGGTCTCTGGACAGGTACCGCCTTGCCTTCCTCCTTGCACTCAAGTACAATAACTGTGCTGACTACCCGGCTGGTGGCGGCAATGTATAGGAGCATGGGCTCTTTAGGAGTCGGAGCCGCCAGCACAGGGGGAGTAGTCAACATTTTCTTCAACTGGAGAAAAGCTTCGTCCGCCTTGGGGTTCCACTCAAAAAAGGTCGTCTTCTTCATGAGCTGGTATAAAGGGAGAGCCTTCTCACCCAGCCGACTGATGAAACGGCTGATGGACGCCAAGCAGCCGGTGAACTTTTGCACATCTAGCAGTCGGTGGGGTACCTCCATCCTCTCGATGGCCATGATCTTTACAGGGTTGCACTCTATGCCGCGTTCAGAGACCAGGAAGCTAAGGAGTTGGCCGGCTGGTACTCCAAAGACGCATTTCTCAGGGTTGAGATTGATCTGGAATCGGCGCAAGTTCTCAAATGTTTCCTTGAGGTCTTCCAGCAGTGTTCCATGCTTCTCTGTCTTCACCACTACGTCGTCCACGTAGACGTGGGCGTTCCTGCCGAGTTGCTTGACGAGGCACTTCTGCATGCAACGCTAAAAGGTCGCACCGGCATTCCTCAAGCCGAACATCATGGTCAGGTAGTAGAAGGCTCCAAATGGCGTGATGAAGGCGGTTTTCAGTCTGTCAGTCGGGTTCAGCTTGATCTGGTGATATCCTGAATATGCATCAAGAAGCTCAACAGCTCGCATCCGGCTGTGGAGTCTATCACCTGATCAATTCTCGTCAGAGCGAATGGGTACATTGGGCAAGCTTTATTGAGGCTTGTGTAGTTGATACACATCCGCCACTGCTTGTTCTTCTTCAGCACCAGGACCGGGTTTGCTAACCACTCTGGGAAAAATACTTCCATAATGAAGATGGCTGCCAGGAGCCGGGCTATCTCTTCTCCAACAACTCTTCTCTTCTCTTCTGACAGGCGGCGCAAGGGCTGCCTGACGGGCTTCACATCAGACCGTACATGTAACTTGTGCTCGGTGAATTCCGTCGGTACACCTGGCATTTCTTACAGACTAGAAACATGAATTATACCACGATTTCGAACAGGAAGGACAGAAACACATACGGTGCAACGAGAGCAGCACCATTGGCGTTGAGGTTGTCGCCCATGTCGTTGAGCAAGAGGTTGCCGAGGTCGGGGAAGAAGTCGTTGTCAGTGAAGTCAACGCTGCTAGCAGTCCGAGAGTGCACTCCCCAAATGTCCATAGCGCCCGCCGAATGGAGCGCGGGAGGGAGTGTCTATAGGGGACGTTGCGGCCGCCGAATGGAGCGCAAGAGTATCCCACGAAGTAGTAGATGGTGCTCCTCCCTAGTCTCTATTATTATCTCTATCTCTACTACTCTTCTTTGTTTTTTATAATATACTAGTTGTAGTTGTCAAATCAAATAGTACTGCACCGTCTGAGGGAGTCCTGGATAAGGGGGTATCCGGACAGCCGGACTATATTCATCGTCCGGACTATAGAAGCGTCAAGATACAAGACTCAAGACTTCGGCTCGTGTCCGGATGGGACTCTCCTTTGCGTGGAAGACAAGCTTGGAGATCTGGATATTATGTTTCCTTCCTTGTAACTGACTCCATGTAAACCATAGCTCTCCGGTGCCTATATAAACCGGAGAGGATGGCCCTTAGAATGCCGATCACATTTACAATCATACCATCATAGGCTAGCTCTTAGGGTTTAGCCTCTACGATCTCGTGGTAGATCTACTCTTGTATTCCACATATCTTCAATATTAATCAAGCAGGAAGTAGGGTTTTACCTCCATCGAGAGGGCCCGAACCTGGGTAAACATTGTGTCCCTTGATTCCTATTACCATCAGCCTAAGACGCACAGATCGGAACCCCCTACCTGAGATCCGCCAGTTTTGACACCGACATTGGTGCTTTCATTGAGAGTTCCTCTGTGTCGCCGCTGCAAAGGCTCGATGGCTTGCCTCGTTGTCAAGGACGACATTACCCGTGGGGGAGCGCTGGTTGTATGCCAGACTCTCCGACTTGGCGGCTTTGTTATGACCGCCCCATCAGCTATCGCACCGAGGATGGCCTCTCGGGTCATCACGCATAACCTTCGCATTGATTCGGAGCTTGCCGAACAGATGGATCCGATGGAGCTCTCCTCTCTTAACGAGCTCTTGGATCGCATTGCCGCTTTGGGAGTCGCTACGAACTACGACCGGATTGGGCTTAAACCCACCCATGAGGGACATTAAACCCGACCGGATTGAGGAACCACACGTGGGTTGCTCCTCGACTTTGAGGACGAATTATGTCTGGATCACCGAACTCAGTGAGCCGAACACCCACCCAAAGGAATACGTGTCCCAAGTCCCGGACTTAGAATCGGGCGCTGGGCCGAGGGGATTAGGTAATACTCCAGATCCCGAACTATCAGGCTCGGCACTTCCCGTGCCCCCGGGCGTCAAATCGGATCAAAATCCGGATTCAGCCAACGACGCCCGCTCGGACTTGATCCGTCTCTCCCGTGTCCGGCAGGAACTCCAGGAGACGGTACATCGTTACTGGCCAGATTCCTCCTTGCTCTTAATAAGTTCAAGGACTGCCACGAGGAGGACGTAGTCTCTCTTTTCTGCAAGAACTGCACGAACAAATGACTCCTTAATGCTATAAGTCACCGTGACATAGTGCACTTTACAGACTTAGCAACCATAGTACAAAAGTATTGTGCGATGGAAAGTGCCTAGAAAACCCAAACAGAATTTTCGGATAGTACGGCCCTCACCGGAACTTCTGTCCGAACTCTCGTAAGTCGACCAACTCACTTCTCAAGAAACCAAAACCCGCCCCAGGGCGTGGAACCGTATTGGAGGAATGGCTTAACACACCGTGTAAGCTTCACAGCATGTTGGATACTCCGGCAGGTAGCTAAGAGTGGCGAGGATCTCCTCGAGAGCTATAAAGCAGAACCACATCCTGCAAAGGAACACAATACAGTGCTGACGGTCTTCGAGACCTTCGCCTCAAACAATAGGCGCAAGCGAGCGCATTGAAGCTCCGCTGAAATTTGCCATGTGGCAAAGGTAAATCCATGGAATGACACTGCTATAACCTTCAATGCCAGTGACAAACCCCAATTCCAGTCCGTCCGTGCGCCGGCCGCCCTGGTGCTCAGCCCAATAGTGGATGGCTTTTGGCTCAGTAAGGTACACATGGAAGGCGAAAGCAGATTAAACCTAATCTATGAAGAAACACTCAATAAGATGGAGACTGACAAAAGCCGCGTTGAACAAAGTGGCACGACCTTCAGGGGAATAATCCCTAGTTGGGAGGCACGGTGTACGGGAAAATCACACTCGATGTGGTATTCGGTACCCCAGAGAATTACAGGTCCGAAGAAATCACCTTCCAAGTGGCTCCTTTCAATAGCGGATACCACGCCCTTCTAGAGCGGGACGCATTTGCGAGCTTTCAAGCCATACCCCATTATGGGTACATGAAGCTTAAAATGCCCGGACCCAATGGAATCATCACTCTAGCTAGTGATCCGGACGTCGCACTCCATGCTGAAAACAAAACCGCAGCGCTGGCCTTGGAAGCATTATCCGAAGCCCTAGCGAATGAAGAATTAACCATGCTACGCGCCACCATGGATAGGGATGACGTGATACTCGACAAGCGACCCAAGTCCACCTCATTTAAACCCGCAGATGAGATAGTCAAATTCCAAGTCCACCCAACGGACCCTACGAAGACAGCTTCCATCAGGACACATTTGAACCCTGCTATGGACGCCGCATTGCGTGACTTCTTGCGCGAGAATTGGGATATCTTCGCCTGGCACCCATCGGACATGCCGGGCATCCCATGCGGATTGGCCGAACACAGCCTCAACATACTGAAGGGATACAAACCTGTTAAACAGACCCTAAGGAGATTTTCGGAGCCCAAACGGCAAGACATGGGGGAGGAGCTGGCCAAGCTACTTGAGGCCAGATTCATCAGAGATATCAAACACCCGGATTGGCTGGCGAACCTGGTAATGGTACCAAAGAAGGGCAAATCCTGGTGCCTGTGCGTCGACTTCAAAGACCTTAACAAGGCTTGCCCCAAGGATCCCTTTCCCCTCCCTCGCATCGATCAAATCATCAATGCCACAGCCAGACACGACTCGCTGTGTTTCCTCAACGCATACTCTGGATACCATCAAATAAAGATGGCAGAGTCTGACCAAGCTGCAACAGCTTTCATAACACCGTATGGCCCTTTCTGCTTCAACACTATGCCTTTCAGGCTTAAGAATGCCAGAGAAACCTATCAACGCATGATTCAAACATGCCTGGAAAAGCAAATCAGCAAAACACTGGAGGCATACGTGGACGACATAGTCGTAAAAACGAGACACGTCGAAACACTAATTGATGACTTGAGGCTTACGTTCGACAACTTACAAACATATGACATCAAGCTGAATCCGGAGAAATACGTTTTCGGCGTACCCTCTAGAAAACTGTTGGGCTTCATCATTTCTAATAGAGGAATTTAAGCTAATCCGGCAAAAATCCGAGCTTTGTCACAGTTGGCTATACCAACAGACCTCAAACACATCCAGAAACTAGCTGGATGCGTGGCTGCTTTAAGCCACTTTATCTCCAAATTAGGAGAAAAGGCATTGCCTATTTATCGCCTCCTTCGGTGCACCGAACACTTCGTGTGGACGGACGCAGCCGCGGCCAGACTAGATGAAATAAAGACCTTATTGGCCAGTAATCCAGTCCTAACAGCACCAACTATCGGCGAACCTATGCTGCTGTACATAGCTGCAACACATCAAGTTGTAAGCGTAGTACTCATCATCGAACGAGAGGTTGACGGATACAAATTCCCACTACAGAAGCCGGTTTATTACGTATCCACAGTCCTCACCCCATGCAAAGCCTGATACCCACACTATGAAAAAATAGCATACGCGGTCTTCATGTCATCCCAGAAGCTACGACACTACTTTCAAGAGTGTTTGATTACGGTGGCCTCCGAAGTACCACTAAACGACATAATAAATAACCGCGATGCCACGTGGATTGTTATGCGGGCAAGAACGTCTGCCGCTTGATTGTTTTCTCGAGCCATTTGGGCCACCGTAATCCGGCCCGTGGCATCGCGGTTGATCTCAGATTTTCAGCAAATTTTCAGCAAATTTTCAGCAACTTAGCATGCGACCGGTTGATCTCAGATCCAAGGGCTGCTAGCAGCCCGTATCATGGTCGCGCCTACCGCGACCGTCGCGTCGCACGCGCGGTCGCGCCCTTGGCGATTTAACACGGTGTGTTAGGCTATGTGATGTTGGCATGCCATACATAGTCATCACTTAGTCACTCATACTACAACAAGGTTAGCTATAAGGTTGGCTATAAGTGTATTTTTTTACTCCTCTCTATCTCTTTCTTCGTACTCCCTCCATCCCATAATATAAGAACGTTTTTGACACTAGTGTAGTGCAAAAAACATTCTTATATTATGGGACATAGGGAGTACTAGTATTTATTGCATTTGCCAAGGAGTGACCTCTTCCAATGAAATGGTGTGCTTATTAGTTTTTTGTTGCTAAGTTTGCTTCATTTAATTAGCTATAGACTCAAAATTGTCTTTTCACCTAGGTATACGTGCTTACCACCGTTTGTTCCTTGGGTCACAAAACTAGTCTCTCTCTTCTTCATTAACTTGCCAAATCAGACTTTATGCCTATGTGGCAAGCTTAGCACCTGTAGGAGCAAGTTAGTGCAATAGTGCACTTTACATGGCATTTTGGCATATGTGGAGGAAAGAGAGGCAAGGAAAAAGTGGAGAAGTGGGCTCTCATGTAAGAGCCAGCCTCTACTACATGGTGGAGCATTGGGAGAGGCACCTGTATGGAGGTGGTCAGGAATCGGTAGACTCACGCCGGTCGTAGCGCCACAGTTAAAATGATAATGGCAAGTCAAATCATGGGGCCCCACCTGTCCAGCAGTAACTCATTGTCAAATCACACAGCCCTATGTTTGCAGCAGCCTACTCCCTCGTCTTCTCGCGTCTCTGTCGAACCGACTAGGCGGAACTGCCCCGCCGCCTACCGCGAAGGAAAAGATGCGCCCTCGACTTTTAAATAGTATACAATATTACTAATTTTGTATCCATGGATTGCGCTGTCGGTGTCAAAATCGGCGGACCTCGGGTAGGGGGTCCCGATCTGTGCGTCTAAGGCCAATGGTAACAGGAGGCAAGGGACACAATGTTTACCCAGGTTCGGGCCCTCTCGATGGAGGTAAAACCCTACTTCCTGTTTGATTAATATTGATGATATGAGTGTTATAAGAGTTGATCTACCATGAGATCGTAGAGGCTAAACCCTAGAAGCTAGCCTATGATGATTATGAATGTTGTGATCGTCCTCATACGGACTAACCTCTCCGGTTTATATAGACACCAGAGAGGGCTAGGGTTTACATGGAGTCGGTTACAAGGAAGGAAATATAATATCCAAATCGCCAAGCTTGTCTTCCACGCAAAGGAGAATCCCATCCGCACATGGGACGAAGTCTTGAGTCTTGTATCTTCATAGTCCAACAGTCCGGCCAAAGTATATAGTCCGGCTGTCCGGATACCGCCTAATCCAGGACTCCCTCAGTAGCCCCTGAACCTGGCTTCAATGACGATGAGTCCGGCGCGCAGTTTGTCTTCGGCATTGCAAGGCGGGTTCCACCTCCGAATACTCCAAAAATAGATCGATGATTGGTTTTGCAAGATAATTTCCACACACCTTCGTAGGGAGCATAGCGCTTCGTAAATCTGATCTACTGGTAATTTTTGCATGGTGTGTTCTTATGTCGTGGTCTGGTCCAACACGAACCGGTTTTTCTTGGCCTGCCCCGATAGGCGTTGCGAGGTGGTTTTATTGGCACATCCTATCCAAGCAGAGATCGTGCTCCCCTTCTCGCGGGATTTCCCATCAATATGGGAGCGTGCAGCCCCATGACGCTCGTTGGTAGGACTCCGTGTTTTTAGGCAAGTCCCGAGCGGTCACGCTGAGGACGCTTGATATTCTCCCCTTTTATAAACGGGCTGAGGCCTATCCCTCTTTTCCACCAGCCTTGCACCTCTTCGCATCTCAAGTTCTAACACTTCGAAACCCAAGCGCAAGCACCCCGGATCCTTCATTATGTCCGGATCTAACCACGGCCGGTGGATGGCCTGCTCGGTCAAAGAGGACAACATTGCGAAGCTTAGGGAGGTTGGATATCTGACCGCCGACATCAAGCACAGGCTTCCCGTTCCAGGGCAGGTCATCCCTACTCCCGAGCCCAATGAGAGCGTCGTATTTGTTTCTCACTTCCTTCGCGGCTTGGGCTTCACCCTTGATCCCTTCGTGAGAGGGCTCATGTTCGATTACGGGTTAGATTTTCACGATCTATCTCCAAACGATATCCTCCATATTTCGTCGTTCATTGTTGTGTGTGAAGCTTTTCTTCATGTCACTCCACAGTTCGGCTTATGGCTCAAGACCTTTAACCTGAAGCCGAGGATGATTGAGGGGCGACAAGCGGAGTGCGGAGGTGCAATAATAAGCAGGAATGCTGAAGCTCCATGGCCAGAGGGCTCCTTCCCAGAGGTGTCTGATTTATGGCAACGGAGGTGGTTTTACATCACGGCTCCCAGAGGCACAAAGTGGGTGGCTGCCCCCGACTTCCGTTCGGGTCCTCCTCCTCAACTGGCATCATGGACCAATATAGGACGGGATTGGGGGCCTGCTAATGATGTACCAACACTGCAGAGCCGTATCCGGGAGCTTCTTGAGAAGGACATCAGCCTTTCTAGCATAATTCAGGTGATGCTAATCCGGCGGATGTTGCTGTGCAAACGCCGGCCTCTTCGGATGTGGGAGTTCAATATGGAAGGTCCGCGGACTATTCTGCACTTCCTTAGCATGACGCTCGAAGGGATGTGTAAGCTATTCTTTGGACCACAAGCAAAGTGTCCGGACACCACCGAGGATGCGCGCTTGAGCTGCAATCGCCCAGATACCCAAGTAAGTAACCTGGAAACCTGACATTTTGTTTATATTTATCATAACATTATCCTGAAAATCCTCCGCGGCCAGGAATGGCACAGCAAGGCGGAGAGAATCAGGTGTCCGGCGCCACTTCCCGAAGGCTCACCTAGTCCCGCCATAGCCAAGATGCTTGATCGTGTGCTAAGCAAAGTGCCTTCGGGGAAAGACGAAGGGAAGAACAGAGAAGGAGAGCTTCACATATTGCACATCGAAACCGGGGGAATTGCTACCTCCCTAAAGGAGGATAATCGGGGAGGGGAATCTGAGGCCTCCTCCCCTCGCGGGAAGAATAGGTCCGCCTCCGGAGACTTGCAGACGAAGGTGGCCAAACAAGGGAAGAAAGCTTTGCCAGGGGGCCCTGCCCCGAAGGACGTCCTCACCGCGCCATGCCCGCCAATGGGCCAGCCCTCCACTGAGTTGTAAGTTAATCTTTAGATACGAAGGTAGTACTTCCTTTTCCGAGAACAATAACCAAGATCTATTCTTTGCAGTCCGGCTAGCAGCTCTTCTCGACAGAGTGTTCTTCTTCGGGGGATCTCCTTCCGGAGATGATGGAGAGTGAGACTCCACCAAATTCTCCGCCTCATGAGGCGGGCGACCCCGAGGTGTCGTCACGGAGGAGCCCAGTCCTGCTGGAGCCAGAAGCTAATACTTCAGCCGCCCTGAGCCCGGAGCATTCAGCTCCCACGGGAGGCGATAAAAAGGGTCCGACGCAATCTGACGTCCAGCCGGACACATTGGTGGGTCTTCTAGAGCGAGCTGATCTCTCAGAGGAGCACTATTCATTAATGAGCACGGTGCTCAAGAGAATTTCATCCGCCACAAGCAGGTTGAATGAGGCCTTTATGAGCCTACTCAGAGGCTTTGAGGTATGTAATGAAAAATACAAATTTTCGGCTATGACGCACGCGCTAGGTGTGTCCCATATAGATAGTAGCCCCGGAGACTCTTGTTGTCCGCCTTAGGCGGCAAACGGGGGATCATATTCTGAAAGTAATGTTCGCACTATATTTATGCGCAAGTGTCTAGGGATCCGGCAGCCAAACAGTCCGTTGAAGTTGCCGAACTGAGGAGGCAGATTGGAGTTATTGATGCTGATATCACACTGGTGAACGAGCGGCTGAACGAGTCACAAGGTATGTGATCTGCTTTCCATATTATATATTTATGTAGGAAAAACTAAGAGGAGCATAATGCTAATGTTATATGTTTGGACTGCAGATGGTCTGCTGCCATGGAAGCCCTAAGGGCGGAACTTGCCCTGGCCAAGGAACATGCCCGGGTGAGCAATGCGGCTGCCCTAAAGGCGGCCGAAGAGTTGAGAGCCGAACAGGCTGCTCATCGTCGGAGCGAAGACAAGATAGCCGAAATGGCTGTGGAGCTAGAAAACGCCGCCAACCGGTATGAGTTGCTTGAAAAAGAAAACCAGGGAAATAAGGTTGACCTGAAGAGGGCCCTTGATATGGCCAAGGAGACGCGTTCTGACATTAGGGATGCGCGAGAGGAGCTTCGACAGGATGGAGAGATCACATCTGGAAACCCCTATTTGTTGCGGCTGAAGTTTTTGGATCCAAAGTAGGCTCCTCTTGATCGCCGCTGGAGTCCTGCGGACGCCTATGCGGATTTGGCAAAGAGTGCGGCCGATGCGGCAAAGTTTTTTGAGGATCAAAAAGATGATGAAGTGGAAAAGTTGTTCTGGTCGCAACTCAACGCTCCAACGCGCACATTGCCTTTGAGTGAGAGAATGGCTGCTATGCCGAGCTCCACAGGCTGTCCGGACTTGCAATGTTGTATGTGATAGACCATCTATGGCCAAAGGGGCCCAAGCCGGACAGTTACTTTGGTTTAGTGCAACAATTCCTTGGTGTCGTATCACGGATTGATGCCGTGAAGAGGTCGGCGTGCATAGAGGGTGCACGGATGGCCCTTGCCCGCGTTAAAGCATATTGGACAGATATGGAGGCCACCATTATTGCGATCGAGAATCCGTCCAGAGGCCAAGATCCGTCCGAGCACCACTTGGATCAGGTAGTAGAAGGCGATCACCTAATAGAGGCTCAGTGTTCGAAGAATGTCATGTTCGAGTGACAAACCTTATCATTGTAAAAACAATGTTATTTTGATTCTGGAGCAGATATTTATACTTTGTGCCCGAAAGTATTGTTATGCCTCCCGTGCAGTCGTTTTTATGTATATGTTTAATCTGAAAGTTAGCAGTCGTTGGCTTCAGCCCCTACGCACACCATGCGGGGGGTTCACGAAAAGTATGCGTAATCACACTTGATCCAACGTCTTGGTCCATTAAGGAGGTGATCGCACGTCGAACTAGGCAACCGGACAGGGCTAGGGTTTACATGGAGTCGGTTACAAGGAAGGAAATATAATATCTGAATCGCCAAGCTTGTCTTCCACGCAAAGGAGAATCCCATCCGGACACGGGACGAAGTCTTGAGTCTTGTATCTTCATAGTCCAACAGTAAAGCCAAAGTATATAGTCTGGCTGTCCGGATACCCCCTAATCCAGGACTCCCTCATGCGCCATGGAGCAAAGCCTCTAGAAAATGGTGGTACACATGTACAGAGTATACAGCACGCCCGTCGCGTTCGCATCGCACCCCATACGGTTGGTCGGTCTGGCACGCTGCTCTCTAAATGGAACACGCATCATATTGCGTTAGCACACACATGTGGGATGGCAATTGAGAACCGACCATAGGCACACTCCCCGGCCCAACAAGTCGGGTGATTTAATAGAAGAGGGAGACGAGTGATAATACTAGAGAAGTGTTGTACTACGTTGGTGCCTGGACGATCCCTGCAAGACATGGAAGATCAGTTCATCCATGCATGTGACCAGACTCCAGCAGACACGCCTGGATTGGCTATCGTCTACATATCGTGCAGGTTGTGCTGTACATGGCTGTAGTTGTGGTGAGAAATCTAAAAAAAGGTTTCTTGTCATCTCGCAAAATTAGGTGTCATGTGCTCCGGATCACTGCGAGAGTTAAACAGCAACAACTGAGTTGGGCTAGTCATTGGGGGCACATGCACGAAGACTACTCGGCTGCCATCTAGGTCAAGCCAGCTATGTTAATTAGGACATCTATCGACGGACCCCTTTTCTACGAGTTTATCTTTAATTTGAGCTTTGTTCCTCTTCTAGTTTGTCCGTCGGGATTCATGTTCTCCCCTTTGGGCAGTGAGGTTATGATTTCTTGTCATGTGGCATTTTTTTCATGTTATATGTTATAATCCGGCACTTTAGATCAAAATGACGACAACTGTGCCTCCGGGCCACGTGCATGAAGACTTCTCGACAGTCATTGACGAGGCCAAGCCGGCTCCGGTAGACAAAAGAAAACTAGTAGTACTCCACTATATAGGCAGGAGCCTCCACGCTTGCTTGCTAGTGTTGCTCTCTTCACACTATCCCGGCCTCTCCAGATCTAAACACGATAGCGGTGGCCACTCTCTCTCTCTCTCTCTCTGCTCACCGCTGGTCACAGATCCAGCTGGATCCTCTCCGCCGGGGAAGGTGAGAAGGTGCAATGTTCACGCGGTCGTCCTCGGCGACTGCTCTTACCCACTGCTGGGCGCGTCCCGATCAGCCTGCCTTGCCGTTCTCTTCCAAGCACCGCTGGTGAGGGAGGGCCTCCGACCCCTTCTTCCTCGCTGCCGTAGTGTGGGAAGATCTAGCCTCCTGCCGCCCACCTAGCGATATCCCGGCGATCATCAGGTATAACTTCCTTTGAAACCAGCCTTGCTCTACTTCCCGAACTCCTGACGTCGCTGCATTTGTATCTTTTACTATTTCTCAGGCCCCCTCGTAGATAGGATCGATCGGCTGTTCGAAAACCACCTAATTTTTTACGTTTAAGAGGTAAAACTAGTTCATGCACTTGAATCTAGTAATACTTGGTTCAAACAAGGAAGAAAGGGGGTGGGGGTGGGGGAGGATTTGTTACCTGAATCTAGGACTTGGTCGAAAGAGGAAATAATGGGGACGAAAAGTAGCAGAGACTGGCTATCCAACTGGTCTCTAGGTCTAATAGGGAAATAAAGGAAACACAGTACAAACTCAATATAAACCCGATCTATTGGTTGAAAAAGGAAAGAGAGTGGGGACTGGGGGACAAGTCAACAGAGTAAGTCCAGCACTAGGTTGGCTAGCCTCACACAGTATAAAGTCGCTATACCGAACAAAGATGGGACCAACCCAGATATCCTGTTCTGATGTTTGTTGCCCCGGGCCACTCTTATGTAATGCCACTGGTAAAATGTAGCAGTCGCATTGTTAAAAGTAAGGACATGTTAAACCAATGTTGTTTTCAATGTAATGCCTCCAGTAATATGAATCAATGGCACTTTTTTACAGGTCCTGCTAAATTTCCCATTAAGATAAGTTGGTTCTTTTCGTTAGAAATGCAACTGTCCTGGTCCGCCTACTCTCCCGTGCCCAAAGTAATGTCGTATTTAACGGTTGTCATAGTTAATCCTAATTCCCACACTAATATCTAGTAATGCCATTGCTTTAGAAATTGCTACTGTCCTTGTAGGATTGCCATTAAGATAAGGAACATGCTTCTTTTCATTTGATGCATGTTTCATCACTTGTTAGTCACCCTTCTTTCGACCTTTTTTGTGCAAACAGAGATATACATTTCACGCTCGATCTTAGTTGAACTGCACAAATGATATCCAAATTATAGTTGAGCATTCCAGGAGCTTCAGAACCAACCTTGATGTTGCTCAATTTTATTGCAACTAATGAAGAAGAAGCTCTGTGGGTTTCGTTTTCTGATGGAAATGGAACCGGGGTTGGAGCCCTTTTCTTAAAAAAAATTGAAGAAGAAGCTGCTAGCTCATGGGACATTGGTTCATTTTAGGTGAAGTGCACCAAAAGGTCCCATGAATTGAATCATCCATGTTGGTGACTTAAAGAGCCATCTTCAGCATCCCAGTCTAAGCACCCCCAGCCTCCATCCTTGCGACGCACGGTACACCTCGTTTGCAACCTGCTCGACCCTAGTGTCACTGATAAAATGAAGTAATGATACAGTTAAAATAGAGCGAGTGTCATCTCTATCATTTCATTTCCAATGTTGATAAAGAAAGTTCTTCTCTTTGTTAATGTATGTTTCATCAACTAGTCACATTCTTAATGTTTAAGCGTTTCTGCAAACTGGGGTGCTTAATTTTAGTTGATATGTACAAAAATAGAGATTTGAATGTCTCAAGGCGCCTCCTTGTACTACCGCTGTACACTGATATTCATCACTGGCAGAAGGTGTATCTGGGAGACTTGGGATGATATCCAGTATGAGGTGTACCGTATGAGGCGTCGCAGGGCCCATCTCGCCCTCGCAGCATGGCATACTATGATACTATCACAATATTTTCTTCTATTTATTTTGTGTGTTTCATCAACTAGTGCCACTATAGTGTAATCACACTTTTTCATTATCTGTGCAAACAGAGTTATTCAGCTGCATTTTGGTGGAACTGCACAAATGTATGTATGGAACCGACATATATGCAGAGTGCAAGGTGTGCCAAGTAAAAATTAGCGACACCAACCATGCTGCATGCACGCATTGGTATCCACCACCACCAGTGGGATGTGTGGCGCTTGATACGTCTCCAACGTGTCTATAATTTTTGATTGCTCCATGCTACTTTATCTACTGTTTTGGACTATATTGGGCTTTATTTTCCACTTTTATATTACTTTTGGGACTAACCTATTAACCGGAGGCCCAGCCCAGAATTGTTGTTTTTTGCCTTTTTCAGTATTTCGGAGAAACAAAATATCAAACGGAGTCCAAACGGAATGAAACCTTTGGGATCATGATTTTCCAACCGAACGTGATCCAGGAGACTTGGACCCTACTCCAAGCAATGCCAGAGGCGGTCACGAGGGTGGAGGGCGCCCCCCTGGGCGCGCCCCCTACCTCGTGGGCCCCTCGACGCTCCACCGATGTACTCCTTCCTCCTATATATACCTACGTATCCTCAAACGATCAGAAGAGGAGCCAAAAACCTAATTCCACCGCCACAACCTTCTGTATCCACGAGAGCCCATCTTGGGGCCTGTTCCGGAGCTCCGCCGGAGGGGGCATCCACCACGGAGGGCTTCTACATCATCACCATAGCCCCTCCGATGAAGTGTGAGTAGTTTACTTCAGACCTTCGGGTCCATAGCTAGTAGCTAGATGGCTTCTTCTCTCTTTTTGGATCTCAATACAATGTTCTCCCCCTCTCTCGTCGAGATCTATTCGATGTAATCTTCTTTTTGCGGTGTGTTTCTTGAGATCGATGAATTGTGGGTTTATGATTCAAATTATCTATGGAAAATATTTGATTCTTCTCTGAATTATTTTATGTATGATTGAGTTATCTTTGCAAGTCTCTTCGAATTATCCCTTTTGGTTTGTCCAACTAGATTGGTAGTTCTTGCAATGGGAGAAGTGCTTCGCTTTGGGTTCAATCTTGCGGTGTCCTTACCCAGTGACAGAAAGGGTTGCAAGGCACGTATTGTATTGTTGCCATCGAGGATAACAAGATGGTTTTTTTATCATATTGCATGAATTTATCCCTCTACATCATGTCATCTTGCTTAAAGCGTTACTCTGTTTTTACTTAATACTCTAGATGCATGCTGGATAGCGGTCGATGAGTGGAGTATAGTAGTAGATGCAGAATTGTTTCGATCTACTTGTTTTGGATGTGATGCCTATATACATGATCATTGCCTAGATATACTCATAACTATGCTCAATTCTGTCAATTGCTCAAACAGTAATTTGTTCACCCACCGTAGAATACTTATGCTCTTCAGAGAAGCCACTAGTGAAACCTATGGCCCTCGGGTCTATTCTCATCATATCAATCTCTATCACTTTATTTACTTGCTTTGTTTTTACTTTGCCTTTTACCTTTTTACTTTGCATCTATCTATCAAAAATACCAAAGATATTATCTATCAGATCTCACTCTCCTAAGTGACCGTGAAGGGATTGACAACCCCTAAGCGTTGGTTGCGAGTTGCTATCGTTTTGTGTAGGTACGAGGAACTTGTGCGTGGTCTCCTACTGGATTGATACCTTGGTTCTCAAAAACTGAGGGAAATACTTACGCCACTTTGCTGCATCATCCTCTCCTCTTCGGGGAAATCCAACGCAATGCTCAAGAGGTAGCAAGAAGAATTTTTGGCGCCATTGCCGGGGAGGCTCATGCAAGCAAGTCAACAATACAAAGTACCCATCGCAATCCCTATCACTCGCATTACATTATTTGCCATTTGCCTCTCGTTTTCCTCTCCCCCACTTCACCCTTGCTGTTTTATTCGCCCTCTCTTTCCCAATCTCCTCCTCTCTTTTCCGTTTGCCTTTTTCCCTTTGCCTTTCTGTTTGCTTGTGTGCTAGTTTGCTTGCATGTCGCAATGTCTAATTCCATATCCGCTCCTATGTCTCCCGAGTTTGAAGTTCTTCACTTCAATCAAAGGCAAGGAGAAAACTTAAAAGATGCCTGGTATAGGATGATGGAATCTTATCGTAAGTGCACCCTAGAGGTGAACTTTAGAATTCTTCGTAATTTTTATGTTGGGTTAAATATGACAAATAGACAACTCTTGGATTGCATCGCCAAGGGAAATTTCATTGAGATTGATCCAAGTATTGCGCATGAAATTATAGAGGGAATAGTGGGAACACTACCCCAAAAGGGAAGATCTTATCCTACCCAAGAAGAAAACCAAGTGTTTGAGAAGATTTGCGAAGTAACAAAAAATTTAGAAAAGTCTCTTGAGCCTCTTAAAAGTGTTAGTGGAAATCTTCAGCGCGTGAATATGTTGATTAATCTTTGTAATAAGCGGTTGGATTCTTTAGATCTAAAAATTTCTGAGTATGAAGGGAAGCGGAAAGAACCTCTCGGATTCAAGCATGACTCCACTAAGAAATTGAAAATCAAAGATGGCAATACCTAGATCTATCCTTGCTTTTATGCCTAGCTAGGGGCGTTAAACAATGGCGCTTGTTGGGAGGCAACCCAATTTTATTTTGTGTTTTTTGTTTTTGCTTCTGTTTAGGAATAAATAATCCATCTAGCCTCCGTTCAGATGTGGTTTTGTCTTTTAATTAGTGTTTGTGCCAAGTAGAACCTATAGGATAACCTACGATGATAGTTGAGTTGATTCTCTGAAAAACAGAAACTTTGCGCGCACAAATACAATTTTGTTAAATCACAGGAACGTGCTTTTGCGTTGATTCTTTCTGCTGCTGCTCAATAAACAAATTGTACAGTACTTACTATTTTGGTAGAATTTTTAGAGTTCCAGAAGTTTGCGTTAGTTACAGATTGCTACAGACTGTTCTATTTTTGATAAATTCTGTTTTTCATGTGTTGTTTGCTTATTTTGATGAATCTATGGCTAGTAAAATAGTTTATAAACAATAGAGAAGTCGGAATACAGTAGTTTTAACACCAAAATAAATAAAGAATGAGTTCATTACAGTACCTTGAAGTAGTCTTTTGTTTTCTTTCTCTAACGGAGCTCACGAGATTTCTGTTGAGTTTTGTGTTGTGAAGTTTTCAAGTTTTGGGTGAACTCTTTTGATGGATTATGGAACAAGGAGTGGCAAGAGCCTAAGCTTGGGGATGCCCATGTCACCCCCAAGATAATCCAAGGACACCAAAAAGTCAAAGCTTGGGGATGCCCCGGAAGGCATCCCCTCTTTCGTCCACTTCCATCGGTAATTTACTTGGAGCTATATTTTTATTCACCACATGTTATGTGTTTTGATTGGAGCGTCTTGTATTATTTGTGTCTTTGCTTGTTATTTTACCGTAATCATCCTTGCTGTACACACCTTTTAAGAGAGCCATACATGAATTGGAATTTGTTAGAATACTCTATGTGCTTCACTTATATCTTTTGAGCTTGATAGTTTTGCTCATAGTACTTCACTTATATCTTTTGAGCGTGATAATTTTTGCTCTAGTGCTTCACTTATATCTTTTAAGAGCACAGTGCTGGATTTGTTTTAAAGAAACTATTGATCTCTCATGCTTCACTTAGATTATTTTCAGAGTCGTTAATAGCATGGTAATTTGCTTAATGTTAATATATTTGGTGTTCAAGATATGTGAAACTTTCTTTTGAGTGCGTTGAATACTAAGATAAGTTTGATGCTTGATAATTGTTTTGAGATATGGAGGTGATAATATCAAGGACGTGCTAGTTGAGTAATTATGAATTTGAGAAATGCTTGTGTTGAAGTTTGCAAGTCCCATAGCATGCACGTATGGTTAAAGTTGTGTAACAAATTTGAAACATGAAGTGTACCTGGCTTGTGCATCCTTAGGAGTGGCGGTCGGGGACGAGCGATGGTCTTTTACTACCAATCTATCCCCCTAGGAGCTGTGCGTAGTACTTGATTTTTGATGACTTCTAAATTTTTGCAATAAGTATATGAGTTCTTTTGACGAATGTTGAGTCCATGGATTATACGCACTTTTACCTCTCCGCCTTTGCTAGCCTCTTCGGTGCCGTGCATTGCCCTTTCTCACCTTGAGAGTTGGTGCAAACTTCGCCGGTGCATCCAAACCCCGTGATACGATACGCTCTATCACACAAAAACCTCCTTATATCTTCCTGAAAACAGCCACCATACCTACCTATTATGGCATTTCCATAGCCATTCTGAGATATATTGCCATGCAACTTCCATCATCATCATTGTCGGTGTCAAAACCGGCGGATCTCGGGTAGGGGGTCCCGAACTGTGCGTCTAGGCGGATGGTAATAGGGGAGAAGGGACACGATGTTTTTACCCAGGTTTGGGCCCTCTCGATGGAGGTAAAACTCTACTCCTACTTGATTAATATTGATGATATGGGTAGTACAAGAGTAGATCTACCACAAGATCGGAGTGGCTAAACCCTAGAAGCTAGCCTATGGTATGATTCTTGTTCGTTCTACGGACTAAAACTCTCCGGTTTATATAGACACCGGAGAGGGCTAGGGTTACACAGAGTCGGTTACAATGGGAGGAGATCTTCATATCGTATCGTCAAGCTTGCCTTCCACGCCAAGGAAAGTCCCATCCGGACACGTGATGGAGTCTTCAATCTTGTATCTTCATAGTCCGGGAGTCCGGCCATCCGGACACCCCCTAATCCAGGACTCCCTCAGTAGCCCCTGAACCAGGCTTCAATGATGACGAGTCCGGCGCACAAGTTGTCTTCGTCATTGCAAGGCGGGTTCCTCCTCCGAATATTTCATAGAAGATGTTGAACACCAGGGTAGTGTCCAGCTCTGCAAAATAAGTTCCACATTCCACCGTAGAGAGAATAATATTTGCATTAATCGGATCTGCTGACGTATTCCGCGGCGTGACATCATGCCATGGCCAGGCTTTTATTCATTTTATTGTTCCACCTCAGCGTGCTTAGCGAGGCGGTTTCCTTGGCACGTCTTGTCAAAGAAAAGATCGTGTCCCCTTATTCCAGGATTCTCATCAACACGGGTGTGGGTAACCCAACCACGCCATTAACCGCGGTGCTTGGGAGGTAAGCGAGTTTTATTAGGCCGGTGGGGGGGCTTGTAGTTTTGGCCGCCCATATAAGGGGATAAGAATCCGCCCTTTCCATTCACGCCTTCTTCCTCCTCTACTTATCGGTCCCTGCGCGCTCGAGCTCCAGCGCCCAAGCCCGCACTTCCCACCTCAACCTTCTCCAACCATGTCCGGAGCGGGAGGTAGATGGATGGCCTCCTACGTCACGGAGGGGCAAATCAAAAAACTGAGGAAGGCCGGATACTTGTCTAACGACATCACGCACCGGCTTCTAGATGTGGGGCAACTCATCCCCACCCCCAGGCCCCATGAGAGGGTTGTTTTTCTTCCCCATTTCCTCCGCGGACTGGGTTTTCCTCTTCACCCGTTCGTCCGGGGGCTCATGTTCTACTATGGCCTGGACTTCCACGATCTGGCCCCGAACTTCATCCTCAATATCTCGGCGTTTATCGTCGTGTGTGAGGCCTTCTTCCGCATCCAGCCCCACTTTGGCCTATGGCTGAAGATCTTCAGCGTCAAGCCGAAGGTTGTGAAAGGCCGACAAGTGGAATGCGGAGGTGCTATGGTGGGCAAGATGGCCAACGTCACTTGGCTCGAGGGTGCCTTCGTGGAAACCATCAAAGGGTGGCAATCGGGGTGGTTTTATATCATCGAGCCGCGTGACCCTAAGTGGGCAGCGGCCCCTGAATTTCGATCCGGCATCCTCACCTGGCTCACATCTTGGAAAGAGACGGGCCTGTCGTGGGGCAATCCGGAAGAGGTGACCGGACTCCAAACCTGCGTCCGAGACCTGGTGACCAAGAAGGTCAAGCTTGTCAACATGGTCTAGGTCATGCTCTTCCGCCGGATCCTCCCGTGTTAATGACGGGACTTCAATTTGTGGGAGTTCGACCCGGCCCAGCACCAGACTCTATCACGGCTCTTCGAAACGAAGCACGAGGACGCCTGGAAGGTGCTTTTCAAGAGTTCCAAGGTCTCCCCTCCCGTCACCGAGGATCGCGGATTCTGCGCCAAACGTCAAGCCTCCGAAGTAAGCTTACATTTAGTCCCTGGCGGGATACTCGAATTTCATAGTGTGACTTTATGTGGGATCTAAACTCCCGTTCCTTTGACACGACTGGAAGAGGACATCCGGACAGTTTGACTGTCCGGCTCCTTTGCCCGAAGGCCCAGCAGACGCACAATTAGCAAAGCTACTGGTTCCGGCACCTCACGTGGTGCCGGAGAAGAAGGCCAAGGAGAAGGCCACGGGGACCCGAAAGAGTTCCCGGTGCCCGGTGCCGTCAGATTTGCCCGACAACCCCAACGCACCCTCCACCTCCGAAGACGAGGAGGAGGAAGAAGAAGAAGAAGCCTCTCCCCCTCCAACGGGGGGAGGAACAATAAGAAAGGCCGCCCCAACTGGGGAAGCCGGAGGGTCCAAGAAGGGGAAGACCCTTTTTCCGGACTACGCCCCCGACGCCGAAGACGGCGGGGGGGAATGGCCATCCAGGTTCAAGCCCCTGGCAAAATCGTGAGTGTCCGGCTACCCGAATGACTTATTGCACTCCTTTATTATTCGGTAGCTTCTAATGCCGAATCTAAGTATGCAGTCCGCCCAGAGCTCAGCTTGGCGATTCATCGAGTGGCTCTCTGAATTCGTCGGACGTGAATAGCGCTTCACTTCCGATGGCCTCATCCCTTCTCCCTATAGACGACGCTGAGGTGGAGTCCCGTAGGGGACAAAACCAGGAGGAGGTGGTCCTGGAGGTGCCACAAGGCGACCTTCCGGACTCCAGACCCAAAGGGTGTAAAGCCCCGGAGGGATCTAAGTCCGGCCCCGGGCCGGACACTGCTCCGGAACCATCAGCGGTTCCAGAGTCTGACAGGCGGCGCCTTCACAAGAAGGGCAAGCTTGCGACGCCGGCGACTTCCGTCCAGCCAGAGGCTCCGAACAATTTGCTGGAGGCGCTTAACGGCGCCTCCATCGACGAGGGACACCGCACTGTTATGAGTGCGGTGATTCAGAAGGTTCAGTCCGCCAAGAGCGAGCGGACGGAAGCATGTACAAGCCTGTTAACGGGCTTTGAGGTATGTGTTCAAAAACATATATAAAAAATATTACCGCATAGACAGTAGCCCCTGATGCTCAGTTCGGTGTTTGGAAAGAAAAGCCGAGCTGAGGATCTAAAAAGATATACGCAGGAGTCTAAAAGAAATATGTCAATATGGGAATGCAGGCTGCGCTGCTGACCTCTGCCGCACTGACTGCGGAGGTCAATGCATTGAAGGAAAGCCTCGAGCGGTCCGAGAGCGAGCTCAGCCGTGCCAAGAAGCGGCTCGAGGATAAAGAGGGTACATAGTACCTCCTGTAAATGTATATAGAAATACTTGTTAGCAAAATAAGAACAGGACCAACGTTAATATTGCAGGAGCCATGACCGAGGTGGCGACCCTAAAAGAGGTGGTCTCCAAGGCCGAAAAGAGTGCGTCCTTGGAGCGTACCGAGCAAGAGAAGCAGGACGCGTGGGTGGCGGAGGTGCGGCAAGAGCTCCAGGCTCTCGTGGAAAAACACGAGAGTTTGAAGCGTGATTCGAAGACTTGAGAGTCCGAGCTTGCCTTGGCTCTTGAGAGTGCCAAGTCCGCTAAGACCGAAGCCCAGAAGGCCCTTCAGGAGATCGAGGCGATGAAGAAGATAGCGGCGGGTAAGGCCTTCTATATGCAAAGCAAAAATATAAAAGTTAATTATCTGCTACTTACCCGAATCCGGAGCTCTCCAGGAGTGTTTGCCGATCTGCCCCGTAGTGTGTCTGATGCCGCCGCATACTACCGAGCCAAAGAGGGGAGCTTGACGGAAAAAGTGTTCTGGTCTCAGTATGCTGAGGACGAACATCCGGTGCCCCTGAGCGACCAGCTGAAGCAGCTGGTCGAGCTCCACAACGTGGCCGAACAAGCCATGAATGGCCTCATAGCTCGGTTGTGGCCTGGAGAAGTCATGCTTGGGAGCTACTGCGGTCTGGTGCGGCGGCTGGTGGACGCGTGTCCGTGGATTGAGGTTGTCAAGCGCTCCGTTTGTATTGAAGGTGCCCATCGGGCCCTTGCCCATGCTAAGGTGCACTGGGGCAAGCTAGATGCGGAGAACATGTTGACGGACGCGCCACCGCCAGGCAAGGGTATCGTATGCCCGAGATGTATTATAATGGCGTTCTGAAGGGTGCCCGCCGTATAGCGGATGAGTGTTCCAAAGATGTTATTTTTGAGTAGACTCGCATTTGGTATCCTGTACGCTGAAGCTTTGTTCATATGCGTTAAGCAACGCTTGTTAGTTTAAAATATTACCTTCTGTGCGGCCATTTATCAAATCTGAGAGATGCAAGTCGTCGGCTTCGACCCCTATGCCACGAGTGCTGGGGTGTTCGGGATAAACCTGAGAGATCTTGTTCCCATTCTTGGGTCCATCTAGGGAGGCGTTCAGCACAACGAACCAGGCCGTCGGACTTATAATGCTTTATCACTCTCACTTAGCCATAGAATTCTATAATTTTAAATTTTGGCGAAGCCCCTAGTATTCGGAAGAACGAGTTCGGGGCGCTATCCATGCCTAGGCCGGATAAGTACGGTTCCTCGCTCGAAGCGGCATAAGTCTTTAAGGACTCGAAGAAACCTCGTGAACAGCGACCGATCTCTCGCACTATCATGACAGTCAGTTTTAGCTTTCTCTACTGAGGTGTTAACCCAGCTCAACTGGGGCACAATCGCAGTAGTTCTCCCAGCGCTACCTTAGCCAACAATGCGGAACGTAAGGTACCAAAACATGGGAGCCGGGCAAACCCAACTATTGACCAAAGACATGATTCGGAGCCGATGCATATAGTGCTATAAGTTCGGGGTGCCGCACTCGTGAGAGTGTTCGGTCTTCTCACACCATGTTATGGGGTGTTGTAAGCCCCTGGTGTATTTTCCGCACCAAAGTGTACGGTTGCAGAATGTCATGACTGAATATATTTGTATATAAAAATAGATAAGTAAAATAATAGGTAAGAGCTATATATTGTTTATTAAGAAAGGGCTGCTGCGAAAGCAGAACGATACAAGAAGTGCGGTAAGCAAGAGATGGGAGTATTTGACATATTCCCCTCTAGGGGCAAGCTGCGGGATTGTAAGTAAAACAGGTATTAAACTCGTTATAGAGACCACCTGGACTTTTGACGTGGCTTGCTCCTCCCTGGCTGTTGCATTGTGGGTTCGGCGAGTGTATTGCCGGACAGGCCTTCCGAATAGTTGGGTCCTGAAAGTGTGTAAAAAGGAAAACGACGAAATAGGGAGCCGCTTAGTGTGGTTGAGTCGCATTCTGGGTGTGCCGTTGTTGTGCCCCTCCCCTTATGCCCATGGTATCTCTAAGGCGTAATTATGTACGTGTGGTACCAGTATCGCCGTTTGGCGTGGGCTGGGGTTGGGGCCGCACTGCTATGCTTGCTCGGAACGTGCCAGCCGGATTTGTTGTAGGTTACTTCGGGCTCGCTTGACGTTGTCCTGACGTTTGATGCCTGGATTGGAGAACTGCCTTGAGAGGCTACTCTGTACTTCCGCCGCCAGGGCCACCGTGTGCTCCTCCATTTGGAGAGAGCATTCGGTGTTTCCGTTTACCGTGATGACTCCGCGAGGTCCTGGCATCTTGAGCTTGAGATATGTGTAGTGCGGCACCACATTGAATTTTGCAAATGCGGTTCGTCCAAGCAGGGCGTGATAGCCGCTGTGAAATGGGACTATGTCAAAGATTAACTCCTCGCTCTAGAAGTTATCCGGGGATCCGAAGACCACTTCGAGTGTAACCGAGCCTGTACAGCTGGCCTCTACCCCTGGTATGACACCTTTGAAGGTTGTCTTTGTGGGTTTAATCCTTGAAGGATCGATGCCCATTTTTCGCACTGTGTCCTGGTAAAGCAGGTTCAGGCTACTGCCGCCGTCCATTAGGACTCTGGTAAGGTGAAATCCATCGATAATTGGGTCTAGGACCAGTGCGGCGAATTCGCCGTGACGGATGCTGGTGGGATGGTCCCTTCGATCGAAGGTGATCGGGCAGGAGGACCATGGGTTGAACTTTGGGGCGACTAGTTCCAGCGCATAGACGTCCTTGAGAGCACCCTTCCGCTCCCTTTTAGGGATGTGGGTTGCGTATATCATGTTAACTTGCGGGGGAAATCCCTTCTGTCCTTTGTTGTTCGGCGACCAGGGCCCCTCCTCGTCATCGCTATGTAGCCCCTTGTCTCTGGTCTCGGCACTTAACTTGCCTGCCTGCTTGAACACCCAACAATCCCTGTTGGTGTGATTGGCTGGCTGTTCGGGGGTGCCGTGTATCTAGCATGGGCGATCGAGTATCCGGTCTAAGCTGGATGGGCCCTGAGGGTTTCTTTTGAATGGCTTCTTCCGCTGACCCGGTTTAGAGCCTCTGAATCCGGCATTGACTGCCCTATCTTCAGTATTGTCACCATTAATGCGGCGCTTATGCTTGTTGCGACGTGACCTGCCGTTGTTATCCTTGGCATCTGAATTGCCGGGGCTCTTGGTTATGTTATTGCTACGAGCTAGCCAACTATCTTCTCTCGCACAGAAGCGGGTCATGAGTGTCGTGAGGGCTGCCATAGATTTCGGCTTTTCCTCTCCTAGGTGTCGGGCAAGCCATTCGTCTCGGATGTTGTGCCTGAAGGCTGCAAGGGCCTCGACGTCCGGACAATCGACTATTTGGTTTTTCTTGGTTAGGAACCGTGTCCAGAATTGTCTGGCCGATTCCTCTGGCTGCTGGATTATGTGGCTTAGGTCATCGGCATATGGTGGTCGCACATACGTGCCCTGGAAGTTATCAAGGAATGCAGATTCCAGGTCCTCCCAACAACTAATTGACTCTGCTGGCAGGCTGTTAAGCCAATGTCGAGCTGGTCCTTTAAGCTTGAGCGGGAGGTATTTGATGGCGTGTAGATCATCACCATGGGCCCTGTGGATATGAAGGAGATAATCCTCGATCCATACCGCAGGATCTATTGTGCCATCGTATGATTCGATGTTTACGGGTTTGAAGCCCTCGGGGATTTGATGATCCATTACTTCGTCTGTGAAGCATAGTGGGTGTGCGGCGCCCCTGTACTGGGCTATATTACGACGCAGCTCGGACGAGCTTGGTCTATTGTATTCGGCCGGGCCATACTTATTATGTCCGGCGTGACGGCTAGCGTCACGTGAAGCGGGGCGCCCATGCGATCCGTAGATTGATCTTGTTTGCCTTGCCTTATTCTCCAAGATGTCTCGCAGGTCTGTTGCGTCTCCCCGTACTCTGGTATGTTTTGAGTGGTGTCGGGGTGCAGCTTGGGTTGAGGGCCTGAAGGCCTCTCTATCGCGGCCACGGTGTGGCTGATCGGGCGCATCGTACGCTGGTGATGTAGGTTTAGTTGTTTTCTTCTCAAGTTGGGGTAGCAGCCTGCGCTTTGGGTAGCTCTTGGATGGGCGTTCTAGTTTATATTCTTCGGCCGCCAGGACTTCGGTCCATCTATCGACTAGCAAGTCTTGGTCAGCTCTAAGCTGCTGCTGTTTCTTCTTGAGGCTGCTTGTCGTGGCTACGAGCCTGCGTTTGAAACGCTCTTGTTCGACGGGATCCTCTGGCACGACGAATTCGTCGTCGTCGAGGCTTGCCTTGTCTTCGGAGGGAGGCATGTAATTGTCGTCCTCATCCTCTTTGTCGGCCGCTCTCTCATGAGGGTTGGCTCCTTCGTCCTCCTGCACTGAATCCTACTGGAGGGGGTTGTCTTCGGCACTATCCGGCGTGTTGTTATCTCCGGTGCCGGAATCGCCGTTTTTGCTTTGGCGGGACTTAGAGCGGCGCTGCTGACGTCGGCGCTTGGGTTGCTTCTTGGAGGGGTCATCCTCCATTTTCTCTTTGCCATCCCCCGCTGTAGGGGTGTCCACCATGTATATGTCATATGATGAGGTGGCTTTCAAGTTCCCATAGGTGCTGGTTCTTGATCGTCTCCTTCATCGGCGTCCATGCCGTCGATGTCTTCCGAGTCAAAGTCGAGCATGTCGGTTAAATCTTCGACAGTGGCTATGGAGTGGGTGGTGGGTGGGCTACGAATTTCTTCGTCGCCCGCATCCCAACCATGTTGGCCGTAGTTCGGCCAGGGCTCTCCTGACAAAGAGAGAGATTTTAATGAATTCAAGATATTGCCGAAAGGCGAGTGCTGAAAGACGTCCGAGACGGTGAACTCCATGACCGGAGCCCAATCGGGCTTAATCGGAAGAGGTGCGGGATTTATGGAGTCCGGATCGGAGTCCGGCACCTTGGAGTCACGGACCTTGCGAGGGACTAGGCTGGTATCCGGCTCTATCGCCGTAGAGGTTGCAGCTTCCGGGGCAGCGCCCAACCGTCCGTCCCCAACTGGCGCAGTGGGCTCCAAGCTAATGGTCGGAGCGGACACCTGAGCGACGCTCTGGGTGTTCTCCGATGGCAGAGCTAAATCATGCCCATCGTGACAGTGCAGCGCGCCCGGTCGTGGCTCGAATCCGTCGAAGATCAAGTCCCCGCGGATGTCGGCCGTGTAGTTTAAGCTTCCAAACCTGACCTGATGGCCAGGGGCGTAGCTTTCGATCTGCTCCAGATGGCCAAACTAGTCGGCCCACAGTGCGAAGCCGCTGAATACGAAGATCTGTCCGGGGAGAACAGTCTCATCCCGGACCGCATCGCGATTGACGAGCGAAGAAGCCATCGGGCCTAAAGGCGACGACACAGAGGATCTCTCAATGAAAGCACCAATGTCAGTGTCAAAACCGGCGGATCTCGGGTAGGGGGTCCCGAACTGTGCGTCTAGGCGGATGGTAACATGAGACAAGGGACACGATGTTTTTACCGAGGTTCGGGCCCTCTCGATGGAGGTAAAACCATACTCCTACTTGATTAATATTGATGATATGGGTAGTACAAGAGTAGATATACCACGAGATCAGAGTGGCTAAACCCTAGAAGCTAGCCTATGGTATGATTGTTGTTCATCCTACAGACTAAAACTCTCCGGCTTATATAGACACCGGAGAGGGCTAGGGTTACACAGAGTCGGTTACAATGGGAGGAGATCTTCATATCGTATCGCCAAGCTTGCCTTCCACGCCAAGGAAAGTCCCATCCGGACACGGGACGGAGTCTTCAATCTTGTATCTCCATAGTCCGGGAGCCCGGCCAAAGGTCTTAGTCCGGCCATCCGGACACCCCCTAATCCAGGACTCCCTCAATCATCATGACATACATTACTTTTGTCATATTGCCATTGCATGATCATGTAGTTGACATCGTATTTGTGGCAAAGCCACCATGAATTATTTTTCATACATGTAACTCTTGATTCATTGCACCATCCCGGTACACCGCCGGAGGCATTCATATAGAGTCATATCTTGTTCTAAGTTTCGAGTTGTAATCCTTATGTTGTAATCAACAGAAGTGTGATGATCATCATTATTAGAGCATTGCCCAAATAAAAAAAAGAGAAAGGCAAAAAAAAGAAAGGCCCAAAAAAAGAAAAAGAAAAGAAAAGGGCAATGCTACAATCTCTTTTTCCACACTTGTGCTTCAAAGTAGCACCTTGTTCTTCATGTAGTGAGTCTCATATATTGTGCTTCAAAGTAGCACCTTGTTCTTCATGTAGTGAGTCTCATATATTGTGCTTCAAAGTAGCACCTTGTTCTTCATGTAGTGAGTCTCATATATTGTGCTTCAAAGTAGCACCTTGTTCTTCATGTAGTGAGTCTCATAAGTTGTTTTTTTATACTAGTGGGAATTTTTCATTATAGAACTTGGCTTGTATATTCCTACAATGGGCTTCCTCAAATGCCCTAGGTCTTCATGAGCAAGCAAGTTGGATGCACACCAACTAGTTTTCTTTTGTTGAGCATTCATAGCTCTAGTGCATCCGTTGCATGGCAATCCCTACTCCTCATATTGACATCAATTGATGGGCATCTCCATAGCCCGTTGATTAGCCTCGTCAATGTGAGACTTTCTCCTTTTTTGTCTTCTCCACACAATACCCATCATCATATTCTATTCCACCCATAGTGCTATATCCATGGCTCACGCTCATGTATTGCGTGAAGGTTGAGAAAGTTTGAGATTATTTAAGTATGAAACAATTGCTTGGCTTGTCATCGGGGGTATAGAAGTTGGGAACATCTTTGTATGACGAAAATGAAGCATAGCCTAACTATATGATTTTGTAGTGATGAACTTTATTTTGCCATGTTATTTTGAGAAGACATGATTGCTTTGATTAGTATGCTTGAAGTATTATTATTTTTGTGTCAATATGAACTTTTGTCTTGAATCTTTCGGATCTGAATATTCATATCACAATTAAGAAGATTTACATTGAAAATATGCCAAAGTATCACTCCGCATCAAAAATTCTTGTTTATCATTTACCTACTCGAGGACGAGCAGGAATTAAGCTTGGGGATGCCTGATACGTCTCCAACGTATCTATAATTTTTGATTGCTCCATGCTACTTTATCTACTGTTTTGAACTATATTGGGCTTTGTTTTCCACTTTTATATTACTTTTGGGACTAACCTATTAACCGGAGGCCCAGCCCAGAATTGCTGTTTTTTGCCTTTTTCAGTATTTCGAAGAAACAGAATATCAAATGGAGTCCAAATGGAATGAAACCTTCGGGATCGTGATTTTCCAACCAAACTTGATTCAGGAGACTTGGACCCTACTCCAAGCAGTGCCAGAGGCAGTCACGAGGGTGGAGGGCGCCCCCCCTGGGCGCGCCCCCTACCTCGTGGGCCCCTCCACGCTCCACCGACGTACTCCTTCTTCCTATATATACCTACGTATCCCCGAACGATCAGAACAGGAGCCAAAAACCTAATTCCACCGCCGCAACCTTCTATATCCACGAGATCCCATCTTGGGGCCTGTTCCGGAGCTCCACCGGAGGGGGCATCCACCATGGAGGGCTTCTACATCACCACCATAGCCCCTCCGATGAAGTGTGAGTAGTTTACTTCAGACCTTCGGGTCCATAGCTAGTAGCTAGATGACTTCTTCTCTCTTTTTGGATCTCAATACAATGTTCTCCCCCTCTCTCGTGGAGATCTATTCAATGTAATCTTCTTTTTGTGGTGTGTTTGTTGAGACCGATGAATTGTGGGTTTATGATTCAGATTATCTATGGAAAATATTTGATTCTTCTCTGAATTCTTTTATGTATGATTGAGTTATCTTTGCAAGTCTCTTCGAATTATCCTTTTTGGTTTGGCCAACTAGATTGGTAGTTCTTGCAATGGGAGAAGTGCTTAGCTTTGGGTTCAATCTTGCGGTGTCCTTACCCAGTGATAGAAAGGGTTGCAAGGCACGTATTGTATTGTTGCCATCGAGGATAACAAGAAGGGTTTTTTATCATATTGCATGAATTTATCCCTCGACATCATGTCATCTTGCTTAAAGCGTTACTCTGTTTCCAATCTACTTGTTTTGGACGTGATGCCTATATACATGATCATTGCCTAGATATACTCATAACTATGCTCAGTTCTGTCAATTGCTCAACAGTAATTTGTTCACCCACCGTAGAATACTTATGCTCTTGAGAGAAGCCACTAGTGAAACTTATGGCCCCCTGGTCTATTCTCATCATATCAATCTCTATTAGTTTATTTACCTGCTTTCTTTTTACTTTGCCTTTTACCTTTTTACTTTGCATCTATCTATCAAAAATACCAAAAATATTATCTATCAGATCTCACTCTCGTAAGTGACCGTGAAGGGATTGATAACCCGGCCCTAAGTGTTGGTTGCGAGTTGCTATCGTTTTGTGTAGGTACGAGGGACTTGTGCGTGGTCTCCTACTAGATTGATACCTTGGTTCTCAAAAACTAACGTAAATACTTACGCTACTTTACTGCATCATCCTCTCCTCTTCGGGGAAATCCAACGTAGTGCTCAAGAGGTAGCAGCGCTCTCTGTGGACGGATCTTTCTCGGCAGCAAATCCTCTAACCAAATACTAGTAGCTTATATTGGCAGTTCTCTAGGGAGTACTCTTTTCTGAAAGAAGCACCAATCTATTTTTCTTTATTTGTACACTGTGTCACAACTTTGACCCAAAGGTCCAGAGCTATTTTAGGGTGATTGGCGTAGTACTCGGAGACTGATTGTAAGCATGATTTTCATTAGCTGTCACACTGATTGTAAGCATGAGCAGGTGGAAGATTAGGTTAGTGCGAAGGTTACCTTAAACCCTACCGCCACCGTTGAAACGAGGCGAGCGTCGAGGGAACCGTGGAGAACGGTGGGGAAGCGACGTCGTGCCATCCGGCCTCCTCTTGCAGTGGGAGAAAGAATACTCCTGTGGCTCCGGCTGGGTCTGCACCCTCACAAACGGCACACCATACTCGATCAATTTGTTATCCTCTGGGTGCTCGACCTTCGACCTGTACGCCCACCACCTCCGCCTGACTATCCCCTCAGGCAAATTGGTCTTGTTCATCGCCCAGAGGAGATACTCGATGAACTTGGAGGACTGCGGCGTGACTGCCGCCGAGGAGTACATGTACATCACCGCCCTCATCGCCGCCGTCTCGCTCTTTCGCATACATTGCCACATGACCCGCACCATCCTCGAAATCTCCCACTCATCGTCAAACCAACTAAGGATCTCCTTCAACCTGGCTAACTTTGCCTGGTCGCCGCTGGCGATCTGCCTGATTCGCTGCTGCATCCTCTCCATAGATGTCCTTCTGAGTGGTCCGGTGCTAGCTTTGGAAGATGGGAGGAGAGACTGTGGTCTTGCAATAGAGAAGAGGGAGAGGCGAGATGGTGGTTTTGGAATGGAGATGATGGATAGGAGAGGAGGTGGTTTTGCAATGGAGAAGATCAGAAGAGGGAGAGGCGAGACGGCAGTTTTGGAATGGATATGATGGAGAGGAGAGGAGGTGGTTTTGCAATGGAGAAGATCAGAAGAGGGAGAGGCGATACGATGGTTTTGGAATGGAGACGATGGAGAGAGAGGAGGTGGTTTTGCAATGGAGAAGATCAGAAGAGGGAGAGGCGAGACGGTGATTTTGGAATGGAGATGATGGAGAGGAGAGGAGAGGAGAGGAGGTGGTTTTGCAATGGAGAAGAGGGAGAGGAGCGTGCGGCAGCGATTTAGGATTGGACGAGAGGGCCGGCGCGTTGTGACTGCATCAAAATCAAAATCAATTTACCCTTCAATTAAGAAAGCGACCCCACATTAACCAGTCTCCCTTTTATTATGGGTCATAATTGACCATGATTTTTGCACATAAAATATATGTTATATGTTGCAAAAATAATATAATTTGAAAGTACATTCAGATACGAACCAAACGATACATTTTTGGTGACATGCATTCACATTTTGCTTCTTAAATACAGTACGTGCTCAAACTTTGACCCAAAATACACAAAAAAACAAAAAAATACTTCCAAGACCAGCGCTGCTCTTCCGCCCTTCTCCTCTTAAACCACCGCCGCTCCTCTCCTGTTCCAATCTAAATCCAGCGCCGCTCCTCTCCTCTTCCATTTCAAAACCACTGCCCCTCCTCTCATGTTCCAGTACAAAACCAGCGTCGCTCCTCTCCCGTTCTAATCCAAAACCAGCACTGCTCCTCTCCTCTTCCATTCAAAAACCACCGCCGACGAGTGAAGGTGCTATGGAGAAGTAGATGGCCATATGTGAGGATCGCAGATGGCGACCCTGTGAAGCTAGCTAGGATGTTGGAGATACAGTCTTGGTTTGACAACAAGGACCAACTAGCGGCGACGGCGACATCCATGGCCAAATATCTGCAACAGAGCGAAAAGGCGGTGATACTCCCGGAGGGAGTCGCGCCGGAGTACATAGAGTTGCCCCTCTAGGCCATGGAGCAAACAGATTCACCAAATCCGATCGTGAGGGAGCGGTGGTGGGAGTATCGATCTCAGATGGAGCATCCACCAGAGATTGAAGGATCGAGCATCTAGAGGGTGCCGTTTATGAGGGTGTCCAGCCAGAGCGAGCCGATGGAGTCTTCATCGACCAAACCCAACTGCAAGAGGAGAAAAGCAGTTGGCCCGATGACGCTTCCCCGCCATCGTCTCCCTCGCCGTTCACATCGTCTCACGGGGTAGCTGTCTGCCGCCGAGGAATAGGAGGGGACTGCCCCCCCCTCCAGCCCAATAGTCGGGCAGGTTGTGAATTGTCAGGAGGAGCTTAGGGTTGTCAGTATTTGCAGGTTGTGAATTGTGTTTTGTGTTGTGTATTTTGAGAGTACTTTCAGATATGAATGTCTTTTGAATTTCAGATTTGCAGTATTGAGCATATGAAGTATTTTATGAATTCTAGAGATCTATTTTTAGCACTTAAAAACTTGTAGTTTTATAGGAGTATAAAAGTGTAGACAATGTGATTCTCAGAGAAGAAGCTGCAAGTTTCAGTTTCAGATAAGAAGCTGCAAGTTTAGTTTCAGATAAGAAATTCCAACTTTCAGAGGCAGAGCATTTATATTGACACGGCCTTTTCAAAAAGGGTTAACATCATGTTGGAAGTTTTATTCATGGTCAAAAATGGAACTACCAGCCAGTTAACATCATGTTGATCAACATTCATGCATAGCACATCTTCATATGATGCACAGTCACAATGCCCACACAATGTCGAGTGTGCGAAGCACAGAGAAAACGAGGGACACAGTTTTGGCAAGTGTTGGACGTGGTTTTGGGCTGCCCCGTCTAGGCTTTCAGTTTTAACATGCTCAACCCACGACCTCGGATGGGAGGTCCATAGCCCTATTTGTATTTTCTGGAGGGCCGTCATGTATCGACCGGCCTATGGACCTCCCATCCGAGGTTTTATTTTTGGCAGCCCAATTATGTATTTTGTTGAAGAAAATGCAGAGGTATGTTCTATTTTTCTATATAAGAATAGGATTGCCAGTCCAACTTATGTTTCCCTTCTAACTATATTATATATATTTAAATTATTTTATATGTTATTATATATTATTTTTATTGTCATCATATATTTAACAGATACTTACATATGTAAGAAAACAATATCCCACATCTTATTAACTTACAAAAATAATTTCTTAACAATAAAATCCTGGATAGTTTTGGCACGAAAATCCTAGTGATTGTGTACAAAAGCTTGGTAAGATTTAAGGACGAATGTAATAATATCACTTATTATTTAAATATATTTATAACAAAATTCTCAGCCCCTTATTATTTTTTGATAACATTGCTGGCCCAACCCAACATTATAATTAGAATCAGCCTAGCAAAATCGTGTATTTCGAGAAAGTGCAAATGGCCTGTATTTTTTTAGGAAATAAAATAAATGGGCTGCATGGATGCTACATTATTTTTTCACCCAGCCCAGCTAATGGCTGTAATTCAAAAAAAGAGATCAAATTGACTGTAAATTCTACTGTGCAAAAAAGACTGTAAATTCTGAAAAAATGGGTTGAATACGTGCCACATTTTTGGAGGCTGAAATGTGGGCCAATAGGTCGAAGCCAACGCAAGTCATTGTCAGTTTAGTCAACAAATGATTATGACATGTTAGCCGTTGGATTTACATCCAACGACTGACATCCATCTTCAATCTCTCGTCTTCTTCCTCTAGTGCCGCCGGGACCACCTCCTGCCTCCTGCTGCTAGCAGCTCTGCTTAGCATGCTTCGATATGAAGCGCTACTCCACCGTTTGACGGGCCATCCCTCCACCCCTCCACACCTCCTATTCTTCTCCACCGACTGCTGAACCACACCGCAGTAGAACCAGTTAACCCTCGTACACCTCTCCGTCTGCGACTCTACTCCCACGTCTTTCCATCTCTGACTCGTTGTTGTCCGGGGCCTCTCCGTCGTCCACCACCTTGGATGCGCTCGGCGCGACATGGTCAACGTGGTCAATGAACGACACCATCGGAAGTAGACTGTGCATGGAGAGGCTGACAGCTGGGTCCACGGCGGCACACAAGGAAATGCCTCCTTATTATGTGCAAAATAATGATTCCTCCACCTGACATCTGGGACCCATCGGAAGGGCCTCTGTATTTCGCGAAAAAAACGTGCCCCCCGCTGACAGGTCGGAGCCACCAGCTATCTTCGCACGCAAGGAAGTGCCTCCTTATTACGCACAAAAAAAATGAATACTCCCCCTGCCAGCTGGAACCCAGCATAGTGGGAGGTTGACTTGTGGGCCTACCAAGTTGATGGGGACGGAGGGCTTTGTCAACTTAGTCAATATGAACGATTCTAGCTCCTGTTACCGTACGATGTGCATCCAATGGCTGTAGTGATTCTTCAACCTCTAGTCTTCTTGCTCCAGCCGCCCAAACCAGCGTCGGTCGTGCCGCGTGCTCCTGCCTCCCATGGCCGGCTGTGATGCCGCGGAGGCCTCACCGCCCCCTACTACTCCCACCGTTGGCCAGGCCATCCCTCTACTCACCCACACCCCCTATTATTCTGCGGCGACATCAGCCTCACACCGCAGCCGAACCAGTGAACCCTCGTACTCCTCTTCGCATGGGCATCCACTGTTGCGTCTTCCCCGGCTCCGAGTCGTCCCCTTCATAGGCCTCGCCGTTGTCCACCGCCGTCGTGCTCTCGGCACGGCGTGGTCAACATGGTCAAGGAACGGCTTCCATCGGACGTGGACTGTACGTGGAGAGGCTAACATCTGGGTCCACGCCCGCAGCAAGGAAGTGCCTCCTTATTACGCGGAAAATAATGATTCCTCCACCTGACAGCAGGGACCCACCGGACGGGCCACCGTATTTCACAAAAAAAGTTTTTCCCCCTGACAGCTGGGACCCACCAGCTACATCTTCGCATGCAAGGAAGTATGTCCGGGCAAAAACAAACAAAACGATTTGCCCCCCTGACTGCTGGGACCCAACCACCAGCTACTTGTTCGCAGGCAAGGAAGTGCCTGACAGTCGGGACCCACCTGGTCGAAGCATACGTAGCATTGTCATTCTGGTCGCAAACGTGTATGTGCATACTGGTCGTTGTAGAGGCGCGCATGCATCGTAGTAGAGGCGCGCACGTAGCATGTACATGTACATACAGCGGCCAGGGTGCAAGAAAGAAAATACGGCCACGTACGTACATACGGGCAGGGTCTCGAACGCCTACTCGCGCATACGTACGGCCAGGGCTTGTGTACATGGTTGGGTCGGAACGGAGAAACAGCGTCATCGTCGTGTTCATGGGGAGGCAACGGAATGCGTCGTGTTCATGGGGAGGCAACGGAATGCGCCGTGTTCATCGGGAGGCAACGGAACGCGTGGGAGACAACCGGATGGGTTGAAACGGAATGCGTGGTCGTGTTCATCGGGAGGGCCTGGAAGGAACAGGCGATGGAAACGAGGCCTGGCATACTGTAGAACGGAGGAAACGGCCTTGTGTTCGACCGGCCACGTTTGAAAGAGGAGGAAACGGACCTCCTATGGCTGAAAAGGGGGTCCTCTTGATCGGGATTGGTCTGGCGTACCGCAAAACGGTCGAAACGGGGGTCCTGTTGATCGGGAGGGGTGTGGCGTACCGCAAAACGGACAAAACAGACTTGTGTTGGAGCGCTACGGTCGAAACACGGGTCCTGTTCATCGGGAGGGGTGTGGCATACCGCAAAACGGGACTCCATGGGATACTGTTCATCTCCACGGTCGACCTCCTCCAGCCTCCACGGGCTACCGTCGACCTCCTCCAGCCTCCACGGGGTCCTGTTCATCTAGCCTCCACCGCGCGCTACTCCACCGGCTACTGTTCAACCACCCCTCCACGGGCACCCCTCCACCATCTACTGTTCATCCAGCCCTCCACGGGGTCATCCTGTTCATCTAGCCCTCTGCACCGCGGGGTCCTGTTCATCCAGAGGTAACGCCACCGCTCACTGTTCATCCACCCCCTCCCCTGCAATGCTCACTGTTCATCTAGAGAGGCAGCATCGAGCGGCTTCAGTTAGCAGCAGTAGCGAAGGAATCGCTTTATCGGGTTTAGTTAACAGCCATCGATCGATCGCTCAGGATCAGTAATGTGTAGCCTACAATGCAATCGCTCGGGTTTAGTTAGAGCCCAACGCCTCGCTCGGGTTCAATTAGAGCCAACGCCTCGCACACACGCGCGTACGTGTACGAGAGAAACGTGCATCGCTCGGCCCCCGACCTCCCACCGTAACCGGGAACTCCACGAAATTTTCCTCGCCCTCGCTTCTACCATGGTTTTTTCTGTCATGGACGGACCAAAGAATGTCATGCAGCTGCATCTCTGGCCCGCCCAGGATGAAAATCCCATTTTCTGGCATGATTTTTTGTCATAGAAGTAGGAGCCCACCACATCTATGATGATACCGGGTTTTGTCACAATTATCGTCATAGAAGTGTCATATGTATGACAATTTTTTTTGTTTGCCCAAAATGTCACGGATGTGTCTTTTTTTTTGTAGCGAATGTACTAGATATAGACCACATCAACTACGCTGCAATGGATGGCTACCTTTGTTTCAATATCTACAAGGGTTGGATGAAGAGAAAGAGCCAAGTGTGCGGTTCAAGCAAAGAAGTATCGGCCAAGAGGAAGAGGGACAAGGATGAAGTCAAGGACGTGGACGAGGACTCCGAGTGAGTAAGGTGTCAGTATCATTGCTCATGGTGGTTCTAGTGTAGTGTCTACCGGATTAGTTGCATAGTTTAATTTCGGGCGTGCTTAGTTTAATTTGAGGGGTGTGTTGTGCTGAGCCCCCAGCAGAACTATGTTATGTTTCTTCTCGTTACTTTAACTCCTCAGTATGTACACACTACTAGTATGTCTTTAATAGAATTTAGTACCCCAATTAAGCACGTACTAGCTTTTTTAATAGTACTATATGCATAATTTGGCGACGAGCGCTCTCTATATGTACCACCTTTTTTTTAATATCAATTTTTGCTCCATGGCGCAATCCATTGATACTACTACTGCACAAAAGTATACATTTTTTAAAAGGCTAGAGTACTATTCATGACATATATATAGACAGTTAAATTCTCAACCTAGAAGGACGTGCATGCCATGTAAACGATACGGAGAAAGTATTGTAAAAATGAGGTGATTTTATCCAGTGATCGGCGGGGGAGCATGGCCTGTCATGCGGTCCCACGTGTCATGATGTACCAAGGCGATGTGCGTGTCCCTCTTGAGGCAGAAGCAATACTACCTGGTTTGAGATGATGGCGAACCGAAGTGTGAAATAATGGTTGCTTCATCCGTCTAGGAAGGTGCGGCATTGTGATTTGACGTCTCATTGCTCATTACTACTACTAGGCCGGTACGAGTGGGGTGCATCCCCCTGCTGTTCTGCACTGTTATTGGGTGCTTGACACGTCGACCCGGTTGCTGTATGTCCCACATGTCGGCGATAGGAAGTACAGAATTCATGAAAGGGAGCATTGACGAAGGAGTATACTACAGAATTCATGAAAGGGAGTGACTTAGTTTTGGAAAAATCTGTTTTTACGGAGTACGTACCCACTAGGGTTTATAGGGCTCATCTAAAAAACATTTGTTTTTCCATTTGATAAGTCTCAATTCTACTACTAGTAGTAGTACCATTACATGTTGGATTTCGAGGTGCGTTAGATCACCCGAAGCAAGAAGTGTCAAGAGGAAACTCGCCAATGCATGTAGAAGTTCATGGGAATTTAGTGGTCATTCATGCATTCATTCTAATTAATGACTCGGTAAACATAACTTCTTGAGAAAAACGAGCGTACTAATTACTTGTGCAAACTATGAAATTAATTCGACCACTCACCGTCTACCTTGGTTGGAGAGATTTTGAAATTGAGCCATAAACTGGAAAGGAGGGAGTTGTATCTTTTGTCTCGATTACTATTTGTGGCCTTGTATAGATGCAAAATGTATTTTTTTGCAGTGGCCTTGTATAAGTAAATGGAGGGAGTAATAAAGGACATATATATTCCAAACAATGTGATAATCTCTCTAACCAAGGTACGTAGTAGGGACGAGGAGTAAACATAGGGAGTAGTAATTTTTCTCCTCGTCCTTGCGGGCCATCGCGCGCGTGGGCGAGGGAGCGGGTGTAAGGCGTACAGTAGTAGTAGTACTACTACTTGTAAGCAAGCTTCACCTCATCCTGCGAGCCACCGCACCCATGGGCGGGAGAGACGGCGTACTAAGCAAGCTTCTCCTTGTTCTGCGAGTTGACGGGACACATCAAAAGTACTCTAGTGTACAGAGCCTTGCCTCTAAGGTAGGCCCCACATGGTTTGCCTCTTTTTTAACATAACACATCAAGTACCAATTTGTTTGTTCACCCATGGTAGACGACCCACCCTCCACCAAGTGGACAACCAGTACATGTGTCAAATTACCACATGGGCTGCCTTTTCGTACTGAAATGAGCTCCACCGTGTACCCGCGCGGGTGTGGTTGGGAAAGAGATGGGAGTACGTGCACCATGCGTGCACCTCTTCTCTTCGTGCACGTCCCCCACCTACGTGGGTGTGTGTGAGAGAGATACAAACCTAGACATAATGCGCCGTCCATCCCCATGCCTCTGCCCAGTCCGACCACCAGTCACCACCACGCCCCACTCCTCCTCACGTTATCTCTCATCTTTCTCCCTCCATTTTTATATACAAGGGGCCACTATCAAAATTACAATTTGCAGATATACAAGGCCACTAACACTAATCGATGCAATATTAATGGTGTTTGCCTGGTGGTACTAGCAAAGGAGGACATTAATTATCCCTTGCATGCATGTGGGAGTTTGTAAAAGATGCATCTTGATGTTCCGTGCAATGCACGGGCATCTTGCTAGTCCATGAAAACAACACATGGAAAAATTCCACGGCGAACAAGGGATTTGAATCTATTGGGAGGGACTGTTTGGATCTTGCCTGGGGTAGCCAAAATATTGGCGACTCTTTTGTCCACCGGTGCCTTTGCCACCGATGAACGAGGAATGGCTCGGGTGCTCATCCATCCTCCAGCGCGCACGTTGGAGACGAGCTCGCACGAGCTGTGTTTTTTGTCCCATAACGCCGCCCAAGCCGCCCGCAGACCAACCGGCGACCCGCAAATTACGCCATCCAACCGTAGCCGCACACATTATAACAACAACTCAACCAACCGGACGAAATTCACGCAAACACGTAGACAAACCGATATTTCATATAAACAACGACGGAAATCATATAAAATACCGGATTTTCATACAAACATGATGGATTTCATTACATTCAAATGGACTATGTGGTGCTAGTTCTAGACAGCACAGGTATATAATACCTGGCCTAAATGGTCGCCCGCCGATCAATTTATGTTCCTCTTGTCCGGCAGCACGATCACCGGACTGTCAGGAGCCCCGGAGGTATATGCTTTAGGGCAAAGGACGGCTCGCTTCCCCACTGCCCAACTAATATCATCGGCTGATGCCGAAGATGATGGTGGCCGTCACCGGTTCGAGTTCATCACCATCCACTACTTTGCCATGGCCGGCACCGGCTCGAGTTCATCCTAACATTCCCCTCTTCCGTGGATCCCATGCGGGGTCGACGATGGTCCTTGCAACAAAAGGATCTGGCAAGACACCTGTTGTGTACACCGGCATCGCCTCCGCGGTGGCCTTCATGGGACCCAAGCGGTGGTGGCCTCCCGTGTTCTACTTCTCCTCAATGCTGGTGGCAGACGCGAAGACTCTAGCCACCGACTCGTCGCTCTCCATGCACCTGGCTTCTGTCGCTGCTTGCATGGCGCGGCCGCCAGCATGGGAGTCTCTACCACAAAAACGGGAGACACGGTATGAGGCGGCAGCATGGACGACAGCAGCGACGCCCGCGCGCCGCTCCTCGTCGAGCTGGCCTAGAGCGGCGAGTTGCTAAACCACGCGACGGCTTGGGGCGGCAACTGGCTCCGTCGGGCGAGGGGAGGGAGGTGGATCAGCGAGCTGCATAGCTCGTATCCGGCGGGCTACCCAACCGGCTTGGATGCGGAATAACTACTCTTCATAACCCATTATAAGATTGGACAAAATAGTGAAGGCGGAGATAGGGAAGCGGCGGAGGTGTGCGATTCTTGGCCGGCGTTTGGACGCGTTTAAATAGGAGATTAAATAGACGATGGACGGGAGGAGGTTGGCCGGTGTTGCATTTAATGCCGGCCCGGTCATGAATGGACGTGTGTCCAGAGTGGGTTTCTCGGCTTCCACATGGAGGGTTTCATGGAGGCGTTTGAATGCGGCGAGGAGGCGTGTTCAGCCAGGCGTGCAGCGAGTGGCGCCCTTGACTCTAACCTAGGACACCGCGCCATTCTTCCACTGACGTGTGGGCTCTTCGGGTACATGGCCTGCATGTTACTGACCCAACACAGGCAGCACAGCAGAGGAATCTTTGGTGGGCCAGGGCGGTCAGAAGCGGGCATTTCATAAACCGATGATTGTTCATTGAGTGTGATGTCATCTTTTTCATGTAGATAAGCCTACTATGCTAATAGCCCGTTTGATACGTTGTGATTCATAAAGACCGCTGCAAACATCAATGTTCTGCTTATCATAGATAAGATTGATTAATACCCGTAACAATCCATGTCCTTAACAAAGGGTGCATGCACGTATAGGTTGAGCGTGTGTCTTGCGTCATGTGTTGTGTGCATGCAGGCATGCGATTGTTGCGTGCGTGCACGGGCACATTTCAGTGTTGCATGCAAGGGTGCATACGTGCGTGTGTTCGTGAGTGCATGTGTACGTGTCAGTGTTGCACGCCTGCATGCGTGTGTGTGTACTTTATGTGTACGTGTCAGTGTTGCACGCCTGCATGCATGTGTGTCTTGCGTGCGTGCATGTGTACATGCGGGGTGAGGCTACACGTCAGTCGACTGACTTATTCATCTCTGGTCATTAGATTTTCCAGCCGTTGGATACGAAATCAAGGGCCTCCAGTTTATCATCAAACTCCACCTCCCCCCGAGCCACCAGCCACCACCGGCCGAACCGCCGGCCCGCGCCGCCCCGCCCTCCCCGAAACCACTCCCCACCTCCCAGAAGGCGTAGGTGAAAAAGGGAGTTCTTATCCCCTTATAAAGGCAGCGGAGATCCTACGCCTCCGCACTTGCCCGGTAAATTCGCTTATTCCCCAACTGCCACGATCGATGGCACGGTTGGGTTACCCACATCCGTATTGATGAGAATCCCATGATAAGGGGACACGATCTCTGCTTCAACAAGATGTGCCGATAAAACTACCTCGCGATATGTGCGGTGGAAGGTTGTGAAAAGCGGTTCGAATAATGATCGGGCCCTGGTGTGAAGTCACGCTATGGAAAATTGTCAGCAGATTAGATCTATGGAATATTGTGCTCTCTATGGTGGTATGTGGAATTTATTTTCCAGAGCCGGACATGATTCTTGTGTTCAAAATCTTCTATGGAGTATTCGGAGAAGGAACCCGCCTTGCAATGCCGAAGACAATCTGTGCATCGGACTCATCGTCATTGAAGCCTGGTTCAGGGGCTACTGAGGGAGTCCGGGATTAAGGGGTCCTCATACAGCCGGACTATATACTTTGGCCGGACTATTGGACTATGAAGATACAAGATTAAAGACTTCGTCCCGTGTCCGGATGGGACTCTCCTTTGCGTGGAAGGCAAGCTTGGTAATTCGGATATGTAGATCTCCTTCTCTATAATCGACTATGTGTAACCCTAGCCCCCTCCGGTGTCTATATAAACCGGAGGGTTTAGTCCGTAGGATGACAACAATCATAATCATAGGCTAGCTTCTAGGGTTTAGCCTTTACGATCTCGTGGTAGATCAACTCTTGTAATACTCATATCATCAAGATCAATCAAGCAGGAAGTAGCGTATTACCTCCATCGAGAGGGCCCGAACCTGGGTAAACATCGTGTCCCCCGCCTCCTGTTACCATTAGCCTTAGACGCACAGTTCGGGACCCCCTACCCAAGATCCGCCAGTTTTGACACCGACAGCCCCCTCCTTCGGATCTATGGAGGCCACCCACTTTTTCCCTTTGGGAGGAGGGTTCTATGTTTCCTCCTCCTCGTCGTCCTCATCTTCGCCTTCCTCGTGAGAGGAAGGAGCTTCGGTTCCTCCAGATGTGGTGCCCGAAGTTTCTTCATGATGGAGGCCACCTTCGACCTCCTTACTCTTCTTCTTCTTGTCCTTCTTTGCCGGCGCCTGGTAGGGCACCAGAACTAGCATCTTCATTAACAGAGGCTCGACTGGGTTTTCGGGGAGCTGGGCTGGACACTTAATCCGCTCTGCCTTCTTTATCCAATCCTATTCAGGAGATGGAATTTTCAGGACCCCTCCTTAAGATTGACAAGCTAAGTAATGTTCAGAAATATGATACTTACTGGGGATGCCGGATTGTTGCAGTAGAAGCCGGTGTCGTCAGACGTCCTTGGCCACATCTTCTGCTTCTTAAAGAGCATCTTCCAGATCCCTCTGTGTGTCGTTCCAAAGAAGCGCTGCAGGGTCCGTGGCCCCTCCGAATTGAACTCCCACATTTTGAGAGGTCGTCGTTGGCAAGGGAGAGCTCAGCGAATGAGCATCACCTGAATCACATTGGCAAGGGTGATGTCCTTTTTTACCATGCTCTTGATATGTTTCTGCACCATTGACACTTCGTCAGGGGATCCCCAATCTAGACCCTTGTTGGTCCAGGATGCGAGTCGCAACGGAGGTCCAGATCTGAAAGCAGGAGCAACAGCCCACTTGTTGCCGCGGGGTTCGGTGATATAGAACCACTCCCGCTGCCACACCTTGATAGTATCCACAAATCTCCCTTTGGGCTAGGTAACATGGTTGAGCTTGCTCACCATGGCGTCGCCGCACTCGGCATGTTGGCCTTCAACCACCTTCAGCTTCACGTTAAAAACCTTGAGCCATAAGGCAAAGTGTGGAGGGACGTGGAGGAATGCCTCACACGCGACGATAAACGCCGAGATGTGGAGGAAGGAATTCGAGGCCAGATCATGGAAATCCAGACCGTAGTAGTATATGAGACCTCGGACGAAGGGGTGAAGGGCGAACCCTAGTTCTCAGAGGAAGTGAGGGATAAATACCACCCTCTCACCGGGCTCCGGGGTGGGGATGACCTACCCCGGGGTTGGAAGCCTGTGTTTTATCTCTGCCGTTAGGTACCTCGCCTCACGCAGATCTTGGATGTTCTTCTCCATTATGGAGGAGGCCATCCACTTGCCCTGAAAGCTGGATCCGACCATTGCTGGAGAAGTTGGGGCAGAGGGAGAGTTTAGAAATTGGGCGCTCGAGCTCGGGGGATTGAGAGGCAGAGGAAGAAGAAGGCATGAGGCAAACAGATGGGTATTTGTCCTCTTATAGAGGCAGCGAATGTCAAGCACCCCCTCATAAGCCTTAAATCTCGTCTATTCCCAAGGCAACATGTGAGCGGCACGGTTGGATTACCCAAAACCCCTATTGATGAGAATCCTATGATAAGGGGGCACGATCTCTGCTTTGACAAGACGTGTCATTGGTCGTGCCTCGAAATGCGAAACAATGACGTAGAATAGTTCAGAATAATAATAAGGCCAGAACATAAAGTCTCACTGAAAAAGTTGCCTGTGGATGTGACTTATTTTAAGTATTGTTGCTTTTTAAAGCTTGGGGTTGTACGTGTTAAGCAGGGCCGGATACATCCCTTGTGTGCGGAAGGCTGTTTTGGAGTATTCGGAAAGGGAACCCGTCTTGCAATGCCGAAGACAATCTGTGCGCCGGATACATCGTCATTGAAGCCTGGTTCAGGGGCTATTGAGGGAGTCCTGGATTAAGGGGTCCTCGGGCGTCTGGGCTATTTGATATGGGTCGGACTAATGAGCCGTGAAGATAGGAGATTAAAGACCTTTCCTCGTGTCCAGATAGGACTCTCCTTTGTGTGAGTGGCAAGCTTGGCGTTCGGATCACGCACCTTCCTTTCTCTGTAAACCGACTCTGTACAACCCTAGATCCCTTCGGTGTCTATATAAACCGGAGGGTTTAGTCCGTAGGGCAAGAACAATCATACAGGCTAGACATTTAGGGTTTAGCCATTATGATCTCAAGGTAGATAAACTCTTGTAACCCCTATACTCATCAAAGTCAATCAAGCAGGAAGTAGGGTATTACCTCCATTAAGAGGGCCCAAACCTGGGTAAACATCGTGTCCCTCGCCTCCTGTTACCTTCGATCCTTAGACGCATAGTTCGGGACCCCCTACTCGGGATCTGCCGGTTTTTACACCGACAACCCCTCCTTCTTCTTCCTCCTTGGCCTCCCCCTTAGATGGGAGGAGAGTTCCCCCTTTGGTACATGGCCTCCATGGCGGCGGAGGGGCGGGAGCCCCTCTGAGATTGAATCTCCCTCTCTGTTCTCTTCTGTTTCACGTTCCCCAGATCTAGCCCTTCACGGTTTCTTAAATTCCCGGAGATCCATAACTCCTATTGCGCTGAAATTTTTACTTGATTTTTTCCATAAATTATCCTTCTTGCACCAGAAGAAGGGACCCAACCAACGTTCGAGGAGGACACAAGATACCTGGGCGCCCCAGGGGGTGCCCGGCGCGCCCTGGTGGGTTGTGGTCACTATGGGCCCCCGTTTGCATTGATTCCACCTCCCAAAAATCATAAATATTCCAAAATAATTCTCCGTAAATTTTTATAGCGTTTGGACTTTGTTTGATATGGATTTTCTGCGAAACAAAAAACATGCAACAAACAAGAACTGACACTGGGCACTTCATCAATAGGTTAGTCCAATAAATCATATAAAAAGTTGCCAAAATATCGGAAAGTTGTATAATATTGGTATGAAACAATAAAAAATTATAGATACGATAGGGACGTATCACTTCCCGCACTATGTAATTAAACTAATTCATAAGGATGAGGGTAGCTATTTTGTTAGGTCTAGGATCTTTTATAATAGGTAACTGATGAAACAATCTTTGCAAAGTGGGATGAGTATGAATAAATCTTTTCTCAAGTTTAAGAACAGTGCTGAAATAGCTTCTGCATAAGTTTTATTTCTTCTAAGTATAGGAGCATCATCACAAGTCAAAGTTCCAATGTAATTAAAGAATTCTTGGATGGCACCTTTTCCTATAACATTCCCTTGTCCCAAAACAAAAGTTTTAGCATGCAAATTAGTAGAACATCCAATTTTAGGAGTTCTACCTTCATCTGTTTCTGCCATAACAAAATCACTCATGATGATAGGTTCAAAGCAAGCAATCTAGCACACAGGCAAACAAAAAGCAAACAAAAAAGCGAATAAAAGGCAAACATTTTTGTGTTTTTCTGAAAATATTTTAGAAGCAGGGGAGATGAAAACGAGAGGCAAATGGCAAATAATGTAAATGCAAGAGATGAGAGTTTATGGTAGGTACTTGGTAGGCTTGGTGTAGATCTTCCTCGACAATAGCGCCAGAAATTTTTCCTGCTACTTCTTGAGCTGCGTTGTTTTTCCCTTGAAGAGGAAAGGGTTATGCAGGAAAGTAGAGATAAGCATTTCCCTTAGTTGAGAACCAAGGTATCAATGCAGTAGGAGGAACACACAAGTCACCAATGGTTGCACCTACACAAACAAACAAATACTTGCACCCAACACGATAAAGGGGATGTCAATCCCTTCACGGTTACTTGCAAGGATGAGATTTGAGATATAAAAGATAAGTAAAAGTGCAAAATTAAATAAAGGTCAATAAATTGCAACAAGGTTTTTTTGTGTTTTTGAGTTTATAGATATGAAAATAATATGATAAAAGATAGACCCGGGGGCCATAGTTTTCACTAGAGGCTTCTCTCTTGAAAGAAAGCATACGGTGGGTAAACAAATTACTATTGAGCAATTGATAGAAAAGCGCATAGTTATGACGATATCTAAGGCAATGATCATGAATATAGGCATCACGCTGTGGCAAGTAGAAAGACTCCTGCCTGCATCTACTAGTATTACTCCACACATCGACCGCTATCCAGCATGCATCTGGTGTATTAAGTTAACAAGACGGAGTAGCGTCTTAAGCAAGATGACATGATGTAGAGGGATATATGCCATCAATATGAACAAACCCCATCTTTTTATCCTTAATGGCAACAATACAAATACGTGTCATGTCCCCTTCTGTCACTGGGAATAAGCACCGCAAGACTGAACCCATCACAAAGCACCTCTCCCATTGCAAGAAAAATCAATCTAGTTGGCCAAACCAAATCAATAGATCGGAGAGAAATACAAAGCTATCTTAATCATGCATAAAAGAGTTCAGAGAAGACTCAAATGATATTCATAGATAATCTGATCATAAATCCACAATTCATCGGATCTCAACAAACGCACCGCAAAAGAAGATTACATTGAATAGATCTCCAAGAACGTCGAGGAGAACATTGTATTGAAGATCAAATAGAGAGAAGAAGCCATCTAGCTACTAGCTATGGACCCGTAGGTCTGTGGTAAACTACTCACACATCATCAGAAGGGCAGCAAGGTTGATGTAGAAGCCCTCCCTGATCGAATCCCCCTCTAGTAGAGTACCGGAAAAGGTCTCCAGATGGGATCTTACAAGGATAAAAGCTTGCGGCGACATATTTTTGGTGTGCCCTCTAGTCTATGGGGAATATTTGGGTATTTATGGAAGAAGAATTAGGGTTAGAGGGGCTACGAGGGGCCCACAAGCTTGGGAGGCACCCCCCTGGGGCACGCCGTGCGAGCTTGTGGCCACCTCGTGTCTCCTCTGGCCTCCTCCCAAATCTTCTAGGGTGTCTTGTGGTCCAAGAAAAATCATCAAAAAGTTTCGTTCCGTTTGGTATTGATTTTCCGTAAAGTCAAAAACAAGAAAAAAAATATCAACTGGCACTTGGCACTAGGTTAATAGGTTCGTCCCAAAAAATGATATAAAATAGCATAATGGTGCATATAAAAGATCCAAGATTGATAATATAATAGCATGGAACAATAAAAAATTATAGATACATTGGAGACGTATCTGTCTTCATGAGCTAGCAAGTTGGAAGCACACCCACTTAGTTTCCGTAGTGAGCTTTCATACACTTATAGCTCTAGTGCATTCGTTGCATAGCAATCTCTATTCGTCGCATTGATATCGATTGATAGGCCTCTCCATTGCCTATTGATCCATCAAGTTGATGCAAGTCTTTCTTCCTTTTTTGACTTACCTTATTGATATCTACCACCGCATTGTATTCCACCCATAGTGCTATGTCCATGGCTCATGCTCATGTATTGAGTGAAGTTGAAAATGCTTAAGCGCGTGAAAAAGTATGATACAATTGCTTGGTTTGGCACCGGGGTACTCTTGATTTGACACATCTATGCAGGGCAGAACGAGTGTGTCATGCTTACCACAACTAAGTGTATAGAGGTTGTTTCCTTTAACTCAAATATTATGAAAGGCAATGATGAATTTGATGCATATTTTGTATTGTTGTTTCAATATGAAATTGATAGACTATTGCCTTGAATCACTCGTATCCTAATATTCATGCCATGATTAGATTATATGATCAAGATTATGTTAGGTGGCATTCCACATCAAAAATTACCTTTTTTCATTTACCTACTTGAGGACGAGTAGGAATTAAGCTTGGGGATGATGATACGTCTACGTCGTATCTATAATTTTGATTGTTTCGTGTCAATATTCTACAACTTTCACATACTTTTGACAACAATTTATATGATTTTCTTGGACTAACATATTGATCCACTAACCAGTGCCAGTTCCTGTTTTTTTTGCATGTTTTTTGTTGCGCCAAAAATCCATATCAAACAAAGTCCAAACGCGACAAAATTTTATGGAGTTTTGTTGGAATATATGTGATTTTTTAAGGAAGAATCAACGCAAGTAGAGGCCCACAGCCTCCACAAGGAAACAGGGCGCGCCCCATCCGGGCGTGGGATGTTGTCGTGTGACCACCTCGTAAGTCATTTGGAGCCCTTCTCCGGGCGCAAGGAAGCTTATGTCGGGAAAAATCGTGTTAAAGTTTCAGCCTGATCGGAGTTACGGATCTCTGAAAATATAAGAAACAATTTTCGGCTAGAAACAGAGACATGAAACAGAAGAGAAACAGAGAGAGAGAGAGAGAGAGAGAGAGAGAGAGAGAGAGAGAGAGAGAGAGAGAGAGAGATTCAATCTCGGAGGGTCTCCTGCCCTCCGGGATCCATGGCTACCAAGGACCAGAGGGGAAACCCTCCTCCCATCTAGGGGGAGGCCAAGGAAGAAGGAGGGGGCTCTCCCCCTCTCTCGTCCGATGGGGCCGAAGTGTCATCAAGGGAATCAGCGTGACGACGATCTACCCCAACAACTTCGCCGCTATCATCACCAACTCTCTCCCCCTCTATGCGACGGTGTAACACCTCTTGTCCCCGCTGTAATCTCTACTTGAAAATGGTGCTTCATGCTATATATTATTAACAATGATGTATGGTCATCCGATGATGCTTGAGTAGATTCTTTTTGTCCTATGGGTAATTGGTGAAATTGCTATGATTGGTTTAAATGGCTTGTGGTTATGTTCCTATCCTTTGGTGCCCATCATATTAGTGAGTGCATGGATCACACCATAGGGTTAGTTGTATGTTGATAGGCCTATGCATTGGGGGGCAAGAGTGACAAAAACTTCTCCCTGCTGATGTGTACTATGCAACTTTATTCTTGTAGACTCATGTTGGGCCTCCAAGAGTAGAGTTTTGTACGACAATAGCAATTTTCCCTCAAGTGGATGACCTAAGGTTTATCAATCCGTACGAGGTGTAGGATGAAGATGGTCTCTCTCAAACAACCCTGCAACCAAATACAAGAAATCTCTTGTGTCCCCAACACACCCAATACAATGGAAAATTGTATAGGTTCACTAGTTTGGCAAAGAGATGGTGATAAAAGTGTAATATAGATGGTAGAAATATATTTTATAATCTGAATACATAAAAACAACGAGGTAGCAAATGATAAAAGTGATCACAAACAGTATTGCAATGCTTGAAAATGAGGCCTAGGGTCAGTACTTTCGCTAGTGCAATCCCTCAACAATGCTAATCTAATTCGATCATATAACCATCCCTCAAAGTGTGATGAAGAATCACTCCAAAGTTCTTATCTAGTGGAGAACATAAGAAGAAATTGTTTGTAGCTATTCTTTCTGACCGATCTATCCAACAGTTTGTACTAAAATAACACCAAGTTATTCTTTCCGATCGGTCTATCAAGAGTTCATACTAAAATAGCACTAAGTTATTCTATCCGATCGATCTATCAAGAGTTTGTACTAAAATAACACCAAAGCAAATTCAGATTCATAATACGCAATTTAGCACAAAGAACCTCAAAGAGTGCCCCAAGATTTCTACCAGAGAAAGTAGGATGAAAACGTGCATCAAGCCCTATTCATAGATTACCCCAATGTCACCTCGGGAATCCGCGAGTTGAGTGCCAAAACATATATCAAGTGAATCAATATAATACCCCATTGTCACCATGGGTATTCATATGCAAGACATATATCAAGTGCTCTCAAATCCATAAAAATATTCAATCCGATAAGAACGAAATCTCGAAGGGAAAACTCAATTCATCACAACAAGATAGAGAGGGAGAAACACCATATGATCCAACTATATTAATAAAGCCCGCGATACATCAAGATCGTGCCATCTCAAGAACACGAGAGAGAGAGAGAGAGATTAAAGACATAGATACTGGTATAAACCCTCAGCCCCGAGGGTGGACTACTACTCCTCATCATGGTGGCTGCCGGGATGATGAAGAGGGCCTCCAGTGATGATTTCCTCCTCCGGCAGGGCGCCAGAACAGGGTCCAGATTGGTTTTTCTTGGATACAGAGGCTTGCGGTGACGGAACTTCCGATCTAAGGTTATTTCTGTGGGTTCTAGTATTTATAGGATTTTAAGCGTTTGAATCATGATGTCTACTACGCAACCTTCTTCTTGTAGACTCGTGTTGGACCTCCAAGCCAGAGTTTTGTAGGATAGTAGGAAATTTCCCTCAAATGGATGACTTAAGGTTTATCAATCCATGGAAGGCGTAGGATGAAGATGGTATCTCTCAAACAACCCTGCAACAAAATAATAAAGAGTCTCTTGTGTCCCTAACACACCCAATACAATGGTAAATTGTATAGGTGCACTAGTTCGGCAAAGAGATGGTGATACAAGTGCGATATGGATGCTAGATATAGGTTTTTGTAATCTTAAAAATATAAAAACAAAAAGGTAGCAAGTAACAAAAGTGAGCAAAAACAGTATTGCAATGCTTCGAAACAAGGCCTAGGGTTCATACTTTCACTAGAGCAAGTTCTCTCAACAACGATAACATAATTGGATCATATAACAATCCCTCAACATGCAACAAAGAGTCACTACAAAGTCAATAATAGCAGAGAACAAACAAAGAGATTATCCAGGGTACAAAACCACCTCAAAGTTATTCTTTCTAATCGATCTATTGGGCTATTCCTATAAGTGTCACAAATAGTCCTAGAGTTCGTACTAAAACAACACCTTAAGACACACATCAACCAAAATCCTAACTTCGCCTAGATAGTGATCCAATGTTACTACAAGTATCTGCGGGTTTGATTATACGATATGCATCACACAATCTCAGATTCGCCTATTCAAACCAACACAAAGAACTTCAAGGAGTGCCCCAAAGTTTCTACCGGAGAGTCAAGACGAAAACATGTGCCAACCCCTATGCATAAGTTCACAAGGTCACAGAACCCGCAAGTTGATCACCAAAACATACATCAAGTGGATCAGCTGAATATCCCATTGTCACCACAGATAAGCACATGAAAGACATACATCAAGTGTTCTCAAATCCTTAAAGACTCAATCGGATAAGATAACTTCAAAGGGAAAACTCAATCCATTACAAGAAGGTAGAGGGGGAGAAACATCACAAGATCCAACTATAATAGCAAAGCTCGTGGTACATCAAGGTCGTGCCATATCAGTAACACGAGAGAGAGACAGAGAGAGATCAAACACATAGGTACTGGTACATACCCTCGGCACCGAGGGTGAACTACTCCCTCCTCGTCATGGAGAGCGCCAGGATGATGAAGATGGCCACCGGTGATGATTTTCCCCTCCAGCAGGGTGCCAAAACAGGCTCCCGATTTGTTTTTCGTCGCTATAGAGGCTTGTAGCGGCGGAACTCCCAATCTAGGTTTATTTCTGGGGGTTTATATATTTATAGGAATTTTTGGAGTCGAGAATAAGTTAGGGGGGTCCACGAGGATCCCACCAGACCGAAGGGTGCGCCCTTCACCCTTTTGGAGGCCTCATGGCTCTTTTGGCCCAAATCTTTTGCTTCGGGTGCTTCTTCTGGTCCATAAAAAATCACCGTATATTTTCAGGTCAATTGGACTCCATTCGATATTCCTTTTCTGTAAAACTCAAAAACAAGGAAAAACAGAAACTGGCACTAGGCTCTAGGTTAATAGGTTAGCCCCCAAAATAATATAGAATAGAATATAAATGCATATAAAACATCCAAGATGGATAATATAATAGCATCGAACAATCAAAAATTATAGATATGTTGGAGACGTATCAAGCAACCCCAAGCTTAATTCCTGCTCTTCCTTGAGTAGGTAAATGATAAAAACAGAATTTTTGGTGTGGAATGCTACCTAACAAATTTATCAATATAATCTTCTCTGTTGTGGCAAGAATATTCAGATCCATAAGATACAAAACAAAAGTTTAATATTGACATAAAAACAATAATACTTCAACCATACTAATAAGGCAATCATGTCTTCTCAAAATAACATGGCCAAAGAAAGTTATCCCTACAAAATCATATAGGCTGGCTATGCTCCATCTTCATCACACAAAACATTCAAATCATGCACAACCCCGATTACAAGCCAAGCAATTGTTTCATACTTTTGATGTTCTCAAACCTTTTCAACTTTCACGCAATACATGAGCATGAGCCATGGACATAGCACTATCGGTGGAATAGAATATGGTGGTTGTGGAGAATACAAAAGGAAGGAGATAGTCTCACATCAACTAGGTGTATCAAAAGGCTATGGAGATGCCCATCAATAGTTATCAATGTGAGTGAGTAGGGATTGCCATGCAATGGACGCACTAGAGCTATAAGTTTATGAAAGATCAAAAAGAAACTAAGTGGGTGTGCTTCCAACTCGCTTGCTCACAAAGATCTAGGGCAATTTGATGAAGCCCATCATTGGAATATACAAGCCAAGTTCTATAATGAAAAATTCCCACTAGTATATGAAACTGACAAAATAGGAGACTCTATCGTGAAGATCATGGTGCTACTTTGAAGCACAAGTGTGGTAAAAGGATAGTAGCATTGCCCCTTCTCTCTTTTCTCTCATTTTCATTTTTTTGTTGGGCTCTTTGGCCTCTTTTTTTCTTCTTTTTTTTTATTTTTTGTCCGGAGTCTCATCCCGACTTGTGGGGGAATCATAGGCTCCATCATACTTTCCTCATATGGGACAATGCTCTAATAATGAAGATCATCACACTTTTATTTACTTACAAATCAAGAATTACAACTCGATACTTAGAACAAAATATGACTCTATATGAATGCCTTCGGCGGTGTACCGGGATGTGCAATGACTCAAGAGTGGCATGTATAAAAATTAAGAATGGTGTCTTTGCCACAAATACTATGTGAACCACATGATCATGCAAAGCAATATGACAATGATGAAGCGTGTCATAATAAATGGAACGGTGGAAGCTGCATGGCAATATATCTCGGAATGGCTATGGAAATGCCATAATAGGTAGGTATGGTGGCTGTTTTGAGGAAGGTATATGGTGGGTGTAATGCACCAGCAAAAGTAGCGCGGTACTAGAGACGCTAGGAATGGTGGAAGGGTGAGAATGTGTATAATCCATGGACTCAAAATTAGTCATAAAGAACTCACATACTTATTGAAAAAATATATTAGTTGTTGAAAAAAAGTACTACGCACATGCTCCTAGGGAAATAGATTGGTAGGAAAAGACCATCGCTCGTCCCCGGCCGCCACTCATAAGGAAGACAATCAATAAATAAATCATGCCCCAACTTCATCACATAACGGTTCACCATATGTGCATGCTAAGGGAATCACAAACTTCAAAACAAGTATTTCTACAATCCATAATTACTCCCTAGCATGACTCTAATATCACCATCCTCATCTCAAATCTATCATAAGGAATCAAACTTCTCATAGTATTCAATGCACTTTATATGAAAGTTTTTATTATGTCCCCTCTTGGATGCCCATCGTATTAGGACTAAATTCATAACCAAAGCAAATTACCATGTTGTCCTCCAATGCATACACAAGAACTAGTACGGTTTCCTTCACTACCGTTCAATCCAGGATTGCCGCATGGTGCTTCGAATACATACATCAATGTAAAGCTTCCAAGCGACCCACCATCTTGCTCAAGCTTGATTTCACCAAGGCTTTCGATACAATTGAACACGAGGCTATCTTAAGAATGTTGCAATGTAAGGGTTTTGATGACGCTAGACTGGCTGGGTTAATGGGATGTTATCCTCTAGATCTTCTTCAGTTTTAATTAATGGAGTGCCTGGTCAGCATTTTATGTGTTGTACGGGAGTACGACAAGGTGATCCGCTGTCTCCTCTGCTCTTTGTAATTGTTGTTCACCTTCTTCAATCAGTGGTGAATGAGATGTGCTCTAGAAACATCCTAACAATGACCATCGTGCAATATGAAGACGACACACTCATTGTCCTGCCAACTGTGGACGGCCAGATCTTGGCTTTCAAAGAGATGCTAGACAAGTTTGCACTGTCCACGGGTTTGAAGGTCAACTTCAGCAAATCCTCATTGATACATATGAACATGTCTGAGGAGGAGGGCTTAAGGATTGCTGGCTTGCTTGGATGTGAAGTTGGCTCCATGTCGTGCACCTACCTTGGACTCTTGATGGGTACTTCACGACCAACTATCTATGATCTTTTGCCCCTCGTGGACCGCATCGAGAGGCATTTATCGACATCCTCATGCTTTTTAAACCAAGGTAGTAGACTCCAGCTCCTGCAATCTATCCTTGCTTCCATGCCAATATATTTTTTGTGATCCTTGTCTTTTCCCCAAGGCATTCTCAAGAAGATTGAGCAGATCATGAGACAGTGTCTTTGGCGAGGTAATTCTGACACCCCACGACAGTCCTTGGCCACTTGGGATTTAGTTTGCAGGCCTAAGAAGTATGGTGGTCTCGGGGTTACTCACCTGGGTTTTCAAAATGAAGCTTTGTTAATGAAGCACTTATTCAAGTTCTTCAACAAATTGGACATACCCTAGGTTATCCTAATTTGGGACACATATTATGGATCCTCGTCCCCACAAGCAACCTAGAGTTGTGGATCTTCCTGGTGGCATGGATGTTCTCTGCCTATATGATAAATTTTGCAAACTTGCTATACCTTAGGTGCATGCAGGTGACACAGTGGTTTTCTAGTAAGATCATTGGAAAATTGACGGCAGATCCATCTCGTTGAAAGAAAGATTCCCTCGTCTTCATTCTTTTGTCATTGATGACTTGATCACGGTTAGAGATTTTTTTAACATGGCAACTAAGACTGATAATTTGCACCTGCCCTTGTCTGTGGAAGCATATAATGAATTGCAGCAGCTCCAATCTCTTTTGGCTCCCATAAATCTAGACCCCTAGGGTAAGGACTTTTGGAAATGGCCTTCAAAGTCTGGAGATTTTCAATCAAGGCTTTTTTATGAGCTTAACTTTCATCATTTGGTGCTTGACCCCATTCTTAAGTGGATTTGGAAATGCTCATGCACCCTCAAGATCAAAGTCTTTGGATGGCTCCTTCTATTGGATCGGTTGAATACCAGAGATATGATGCAACGCAGACATTGGAATGTGCAAGATGACACTTGTGTTCTGTGTCATATGGCCAGCCATGAGGATCGTGTGCATATTTTCTTCACTTGCAATTTCAGCCAGCGTGTTTGGAACTATCTTGGTATCTCTTGGATCTCCCATCCTAATCAGACCACATAAATGATGACATCTACTGCCTGGAAGGACTTTGGTTTCCCATTTTTTTCTGAAGTGGTTTCACTACCACTTGGAATATTTGGACTCAGAGGAATGGCAAGAACTTTAGAAATGAGACACCTAGCTTCAGAGCTTGGAGAAGAAACTTTGTACATTACATCTCTTTGTTAGCTCATAGGATTAAATGTAAATATAGAGATAGCCTCCTATCTTGGATGGCTTCCCTTCCTTAGGCCTTTGTAAGTATTCTTTCTTCTCTACCCCCCACCCTCCAATGTATTTTGTAACTTGTTTTGCCTTGAGTTTTAATAAAGGGATGTGAGGTTGTTGCCTTGCAGTATATAGTCAAAAAAAATTACCATGCTATTTAAGACTCTCAAAATAATATAAGTGAAGCATGAGATCTCATCAGTTTCTTCAAAATAAAACCACCGCCATGCTCTAAAAATATATAAGTGAAGCACTAGAGCAAACGACAAACTACTCTGGAAGATATAAGTGAAGATGAATGAGTAGTCGAATAATTATGTAACTATGTGAAGACTCTCTAACATTTAAGATTTTCAGATCTTAATATTTATTCAAAAATCAAGCAAAACAAAATAAAATAAAATGACATTGCAAAGATATATATATAGCACATATCATGTGAAGAAGCAAAAACTTAGGCTCAACCAAAACTGACCGATAGTTGTTGAAGAAGAAAGGTGGGATGCCAACCGGGGCATCCCCAAGCTTAGATGCTTGAGACTTCTTGAAATATTAATTATGGATGTCTTGGGTGTCCCCAAGCTTGCGATTTTGTGCCTCCTTAATTCCTCTCATATTACGGTATCCCTAAATCTTAAAAACTTCATCCACACAAAACTCAACAAGAACTCGTAAGATAAGTTAGTATAAATCCATGCTAAACTTTATCATTCTCTACTGTAGGAAATCACTAAAATTATAATTTGACATTGCATACTAAATTCGTCTACATATTTAATACTCCCATCCTCTAATAGAATCATTAAACAAGCAAACATATGCAAACAAAGCAAACATAACATCAATCTGTCTAAACAAAACAGTCTGTAAAGAATGCAAGAGGAATCATACTTTCCTAACTCCAAAAATTCTGAAAAATTACCACACTGTAGATAATTTATCATATCTTGATGTGCAAAAAAATTCAACATTTTATCACATTTTGAATTTTCTCGGGAATTTTTGCAACAACATTAAACTTTCTATTTCCAAATAGCAACATATAGGCTTGCAAAATAAGCATGGTAAAGGCTATACTTGAACTTTTTATTGAACTAAAAGATACTAAACATGTCTCTGAATAACAGCAAACAAATATAAATAAAATAAAATGACGCTCCAAGAAAAACACATATCGTGCGGTGAATAAAAGGATAGCCTCCAGTAAGGTTATCGACGAACGAAGATGAAAGAGGGGATGCCATCCGGGGAATCCCCAATCTTAGTTGCTTGATTGTCCTTGAATTTTACCTTGGGGTGCCTTGGGAATCCCCAAGCTTAGGCTCTTGCCACTCCTTGTTCCTTAGTCGATCAAAACTTCACCTAAAACTTGAAAACTTCACAACACAAAACTCAACAGAAAATCTTATGAGATCCGTTAGTATAAGAAAATAAATCACCACTTAGGTACTGTTGTGAAATCATTCTAAATTCATATTGGTGTTATATCTACTGTATTCCAACTTCTCCATGGTTCATACCCTCCGATACTACTCATAGATTCATCTAAATAAGCAAACAACACATAGAAAACAGAATTTGTCAAAAACAGAACAGTCTGTAGCAATCTGGAAACTTCGTATACTTATGTAACTCCAAAATTTCTGAAAAATTAGGACAACGTAGGAAATTTGTATATAAATCATGTGTAAAAACATAAGATCAAAAGCATGTTCCAGTGAAATTTCAAAATTCCTGGACTAAGAACAAAAGTTTCTGTGTTTGCACAGAATCAAGTCAACTATCGTCCACACTACCCCAAAGGCTATACTTGGCACTTTATTGAAACAAAAGTTATAAAACATGATTACTTCAGTAGCTTAATCATGTGAACACACAAAAAAAGTAAGTATAAATATTGGGTTGTCTCCCAACAAGCGCTTTTCTTTAATGCCTTTTTAGCTAGGCATCCTAATTTTAATGATGCTCACATAAAAGATAAGAATTGAAACACAATGGGAGCATCATGACGCATATGACTAACACATTTAAGTCTAACGCACTTCCTATGCATAGGGATTTTGCGAGATAACAACTTATGGGAACAAGAATCAACTAGCATAGGAAGGCAAAACAAGCAAAACTTCAAGATTTTCAACACATAGAGAGGAAACTTGATATTATTACAATTCCTACAAGCATATATTCCTCCCTCATAATAATTTTCAGTAGCATCATGAATGAATTCAACAATATAACCATCACATAAAGCATTGTTTTCATGATCTACATGCATAGAAATTTTACTACTCTCCACATAAGCAAATTTATTCTCATGAATAGTGGGAGCAAACTCAAAAATAACTATCATGTGAGGCATAATCCAATTGAAAATTAAAATCACGATGACAAGTTTCATGGTTCTCATTATTCTTTATAGCATACATGTCACCACAATAATCATAATAGATAGCAACTTTGTTCTCATACCCAATTGGAACCTCTTCAGGAATAGTGGATTCATCACTAAGTAAAGTCATGACCTCTCCAAATGCACTTTCATAATTATCACAATAAGATTCAACACCCTCCAAAATAGTGGGATCATTAGTTCCTAAAGTTGACACTCTTCCAAACCCACTTTCATCAATATAATCATCATAAACAGGAGGCATGCTTTTATCATAATAAATTTGCTCACCAAAACTTGGGGGACAAAAGATATCATCTTCATTAAACATAGCATCCCCAAGTTTGTGGCTTTGCATATCATTAGCATCATGGATATTCAAGGAATTCATACTAACAACATTGCAATCATGCTCATCATACAAAGATTTTATGCCAAACATTTTATTGCATTCTTCCTCTAGCAACTGAGCACAATTATCGGAATCCTTATTCTCATGAAAGACATTGAAAAGATGAAGCATATGAGGCAACCTCAATTCCATATTTTTAGTTTTCTTTTAACAACTAAACTAGTGATAAAACAAGAAACTAAAATATTCGATTGCAAGATCTAAAGATATACCTACAAGCACTCACCTCCTCGCCAACGGCGCTAGAAAAGATCTTCATTGACGGGATGTGAGTGCCGCTTACCTAGCCTCCTTGGAATCGGCGCCTGAGGGAGTCCTGCATTAGGGGGTGTCCGGATGGCCGGACTATGACCTTTGGCCGGACTCCCGGACTATGAAGATACAAGATTGAAGACTCCGTCCCGTGTCCGGATGGGACTTTCCTTGGCGTGGAAGGCAAGCTTGGCGATACGATATGAAGATCTCCTCCCATTGTAACCGACTCTGTGTAACCCTAGCCCTTTCCGGTGTCTATATAAACCGGAGAGTTTTAGTCCGTAGGACGAACAACAATCATACCATAGGCTAGCTTCTAGGGTTTAGCCTCTCTGATCTCGTGGTAGATCAACTCTTGTAATACCCATGCCATCAATATTAATCAAGCAGGAGTAGGGTTTTACCTCCACCGAGAGGGCCCGAACCTGGGTAAAAACATCGTGTCCCTTGTCTCCTGTTACCATCTGCCTAGACGCACAGTTCGGGACCCCCTACCCGAGATCGGCCGGTTTTGACCCCGACATTGGTGCTTTCATTGAGAGTTCCTCTGTGTTGTCGCCTTTAGGCCAGATGGCTTCTTCGATCATCAACCACGACGTGGTCCAGGGCGAGACTTTTCTCCCCGGACAGATCTTCGTATTCGGTGGCTTTGGACTGCGGGCCAACTTGTTTGGCCATCTGGACAGATCGAAAGCCACGCCCCTGGCCATCAGGTCAGGTTTGGAAGCTTAAACTACACGGCCGACATTCGCGGGGACTTGATCTTCGACGGATTCGAGCCACGGCCGAGCGCGCTGCACTGTCTCGATGGGCATGATCTAGCTCTGCCGCCGGACAGCACCCAGAGTGCCGCACAGGAGTCCGCTCCGACCATTAGTTCAGAGCCGACTGCGCTAACCAGGGACATACGGTTGGACGCCGCCCAGGAGCCGCAATCTCTATGGCGATAGAGCCGAATACCGGCCTAGTCCTTCGCAAGGCCTGTGACTCGTAGGTGCCGGACTCCATTCTGGACTCCGAATCCTCCGCACCCCTTCCGATCGAACCCGATTGGGTTCCGATCATGGAGTTCACCGCCGCGGACGTCTTTCAGCACTCGCCCTTTGGAGATATCCTGAATTCGCTAAAGTCTCTCTCTTTATCAGGAGAGCCCTGGCCGAACTACGGTCAGCATGGTTGGGATACGGACGACGAAGAAATTTGAGGCCCACCCACCACCCAATTCATAGCCACTGTCGACGACTTAACCGACATGCTCGACTTTGACTCCGAAGACATCGACGGTATGGACGCCGACGAAGGAGATGACCAAGAACCAGCACCTATAGGGAACTGGAAAGCCACCTCATCATATGACATATACATGGTGGACACCCCCAAAGCAGGGGATGGCGAGGAAAAAATGGAGGATGACCCCTCCAAGAAGCAACCCAAGCGCCGACGTCAGCGGCGCCACTCTAAATCCCGCCAAAGCAAGAACAGCGAATCCAGCACTGGAGATAACAATACGCCGGATAGTGCCGAAGATAACCCCCTCCAGCAGGATTCAGTGCAGGAGGACGAAGGAGCCAGCCCTCATGAGAGAGCGGCCGACAGAGAGGTTGAGGACGACAACTATATGCCTCCCTCCAAAGACGAGGCAAGCCTCGACGACGATGAATTCGTCGTGCCAGAGGATCCCGTCGAACAAGAGCGTTTCAAACGCAGGCTTATGGCCACGGCACGCAGCCTCAAGAAAAAACAGAAGCAGCTTAGAGCTGACCAAGACTTGCTAGCCGACAGATGGACCGAAGTCCTGGCGGCCGAAGAGTATAAACTCGAGCGCCCCTCCAAGAGCTACCCAAAGTGCAGGCTGCTACCCCAACTTGAGGAGGAAGCAACTAAACCTACATCACCAGCGTACGATGCGCCCGATCGGCCACCCCATGGCCGCGACAGAGAGGCCTTCAGGCCCTCGACCCAAGCCGCACCCCGGCACCGCTCAAAACATACCAGAGTACGGGGAGACACAACAGACCTGCGAGACATATTGGAGAACAAGGCAAGCAAGATCGACCTACGGATCGCATGGGCGCCCCCGCTTCACGTGACGCCAGCCGTCACGTCAGATATGATAAGTACGGCCAAGAAGAATACAACAGACCAAGCTCATCCGAGCTGCGTCGTGATATAGCCCAATACAGGGGCGCCGCACACCCACTACGCTTCACAGACGAAGTAATGGATCATCAAATCCCCGAGGGTTTTAAACCCGTGAACATCGAATCATACGACGGCACAACTAATCCCGCAGTATGGATCCAGGATTATCTCCTTCATATCCACATGGCCCGCGGTGATGATCTACACGCCATCAAATACCTCCCGCTCAAGCTTAAAGGACCAGCTCGACATTGGCTTAACAGCCTGCCAGCAGAGTCAATAAGTTGTTGGGAGGACCTGGAATCCGCATTCCTGGACAACTTCCACGGCACTTATGTGCGACCACCAGACGCTGATGACCTAAGCCACATAATCCAGCAGCCAAAAGAATCGGCCAGACAATTCCGGACACGGTTCCTAACCAAGAAAAATCAAATAGTCGAGTGTCCGGACGCCGAGGCCCTTGCTGCCTTCAGGCACAACATCCGAGACGAATGGCTTACCCGGCACCTAGGACAGGAAAAGCCGAAATCTATGGCAGCCCTCACGACTCTCATGACCCGCTTCTGTGCGGGCGAAGACAGCTGGCTAGCTCGTAGCAATAACATAACCAAGAGCCCTGGTAATTCAGATACCAAGGACAACAATGGCAGGTCACGTTGCAACAAGCACAAGCGCCGCATTAACAGCGACAATACTGAGGATACGGCAGTCAACGCTGGATTCAGAGGCTCTAAAGCCGGTCAGCGGAAGAAGCCATTCAAAAGAAACCCTCTGGGCCCATCCAACTTAGACCGGATACTCGACCGCTCATGCCAGATACACGGCACCCCCGAACAACCAGCCAACCAAATCAACAGGGATTGTTGGGTGTTCAAGCAGGCAGGCAAGTTAAGTGCCGAAACCAGAGACAAGGGGCTGCGTAGCGATGACGAGGAGGAGCCCGGGCCGCCGAACAACAGAGGACAGAAGGGATTCCCCCCGCAAGTGCGGACGGTGAACATGATATACGCAACTCACATCCCCAAGAGGGAGAGGAAGCCTGCTCTCAAGGACGTCTATGCGTTGGAGCCAGTCGCCCCAAAGTTCAACCCATGGTCCTCCTGCCCGATCACTTTTGATCGAAGGGACCATCCCACTAGCATCCGTCACGGCGGATTCGCCGCATTGGTACTAAACCCAATTATCGGTGGATTTCACCTCACCAGAGTCCTAATGGACGGCGACAGCAGCCTGAACCTGCTTTATCAGGATACAGTGCGAAAAATGGGTATCGATCCCTCAAGGATTAAACCCACAAAGACAACCTTCAAAGGCGTCATACCAGGTGTAGAAGCCAGCTTACAGGCTCGGTTACACTCGAAGTGGTCTTCGGATCCCCGGACAATTTCCAAAGCGAAGAGTTAATCTTCGACACAGTACCATTCCGCAGTGGTTATCACGCCCTGCTCAGACGAACCGCATTTGCAAAATTCAATGCGGTGCCGCACTACGCATATCTCAAGCTCGAGATACCAGGCCCTCGCGGAGCCATCACGGTAAATGGAAACACCGAACGCTCTCTCCGAACGAAGGAGCACGCGGCGGCCCTGGCGGCGGAAATACGGAGTAGCCTTTCAAGGCAATCCTCCAACCCAGGTGTCAAACGTCCGAACAACGTCAAGCGAGCCCGAAGTAACCTACAACAAATCCGGCTGACACGTTCCGAGCAAGCATAGCAGTGCGGCCCCAACCCCAACCCTCGTCAGATGGTGCTATCGGTAACACGCGTACATAATTACACTTTGAAAATACCATGGGCATAAGGGGAGGGGCACAACTACGGCACGCCCAGAATGCGGCTCAACCGCACTTAGGGGCTCCCTATTCGGCCGTTTTCCTTTTTTTATATACTTTCAGGACCCAACTACTTAGAGGCCTGTCCGGCAATACACTCGCCGAACACACGATGCAATAGCCAGGGTGAGGACAAGCCGCGTCGAATGTCCAGGTGGCCTCTATAACGAGTTAAATACCTGTTTTTACTTACAAAACCCGCAGCTTGCCCCCGGAGGGGGACATGTCAAATAATCCCATCTCTTGCTTATCGCACTTTTTGTATCGTTCTGCTTTCATAGCAGCCCCTTAATAATAAACAATACATAGCTTCTATCTATTATTGTATTCCTTTTTATATATATATGTTCAGTCATGACATTATGCAACCGTACACTTTGGTACGGCCAATACACCATGGGCTTAAGCACCCCATAACATGGTGTGAGAAGACCGAACACTCTCATGAGTGCGGCACCCCGAACTTATAGCACTATATGCATCGGCTCTGAATCATGTCTTTGGTCAATAGTTGGTTTTGCCTGGCTCCCATGTTTTGGTACCCTACTTTCCGCAATGTTGGCTAAGGTAGCGCTGGGAGAACTACTGCGATTGTGCCCCAGTTGAGCTGGGTTAACACCTCAGTAGAGAAAGCTAAAGATGACTATCATGATAGTGCGAGAGACCGGTCGCTGTTCGCGAGGTTTTTTGAGTCCTTAAAGACTTATGCCGCTTAGAGCGAGGAACCGGAATTATCCGGCCTAAGCGTGGATAGCGCCCCGAACTCGGTCTTCCGAATACTAGGGGCTTCACCGAAATTTAAAATTATGGAATTCTATGGCTAAGTGAGAGTGATAAAGCATTATAAGTCCAACAGCCTGGTTCGTTGTGCTGAGCGCCTCCCTAGATGGACCCAAGAATGGGAAAAAGAGCGCTCAGGTTTATCCCGAACACCCCAACACTCATCGCATGGGTGTCGAAGCCGACGACTTGCATCTCTTAGATTTGATAAACGGCCGCACAAAAGGTAATATTTTAAATTAACAAGCATTGCTTAACGCATATGAACAAAGTTTTCAGCGTACAGGATAACAGATGCGAGCCTACTCAAAAATTACATCTTTGGAGCATTCGTCCGCTATACAGCGAGCACCCTTCAGGACCCCCTTATAATACATCTCGGGCATGCGATACTCCTTGCCCAGCGGTGGTGCGTCTGTCAAAAGCTTCTCAGCGTCCAGCTTGCCCCAGTGCACCTTAGCACGGGCAAGGGCCCGACGGGCACCTTCGATGCAGACGGAGCGCTTGATGACCTCAATCCACGGACACGCGCCCACCAGCCGCCGCACCAGACCGAAGTAGCTCCCAGGCATGGCTTCTCTAGGCCACAGCCGAGCTATGAGGCCCTTCATGGCCTGTTCGGCCACCTTGTGGAGCTCGACCCGCTGCTTCAGCTGGTCGCTCAGGGGCACCGGATGTTCGGCCTCAGCATACTGAAACCAGAATACGTTTTCCGCCGAGCTCCCCTCTTCGGCTCGGTAGTATGCGGCGGCATCAGACACACTACGAGGCAGATCGGCGAACGCTCCTGGAGAGCTCCGGATTCGGGTAAGTAGTAGATAATTAACTTTTATATTCTTGCTTTGCATAAAGAATGCCTTACCCGCCGCTATTTTCTTCATCGCCTCGATCTCCTGGAGGGCCTTCTAGGCTTCAGCCTTAGCGTGTTTGGCACTCTCAAGAGCCAAGGCGAGTTCGGACTCTCGAGTCTTCGAGTCACGCTCCAAACTCTCGTGTTTTTCCACGAGAGCCTGGAGCTCTTGCCGCACCTCCGCCACCTGCGCCTCCTGCTTCTCTCGCTCGGCGTGCTCCAGGGCCGCACTGTTTTCCGCCTTGGAGACCGCCTCCTTCAGGGTCGCCACCTCGGCCATGGCCCCTGCAACATTTAAGTTGGTCCTGTCATTATTTGCAACCAAGTATTTCTATATACATTTACATGTGGTATTACATACCCTCCTTGTCCTCGAGATGCTTCTTGGCACGGCCGAGCTCGTTCTCGGACCGCTCGAGGATTCCCTTCAATGCATTTACCTCCGCAGTCAGTGCAGCAGAGGTCAGCAGCGCAGCCTGCATTCCCATATCGACATATTTTTATTAGACTCGTGCGTATATCTTTTTAGATCATCAGCTCGGCTTTTCTTTCCGAACGTCGAACCGAGTATCAGGGGCTACTGTCTATGCGGTAACATTTTTATATATTTTGAACACATACCTCGAAGCCTGTTAATAGACTTGTACAGGCTTCTGTCAGCTCGCTCTTGGCAGACTGAACCTTTTGAATCACCGCACCCATAACAGTGCGGTGTTCCTCGTTGATGGAGGCGCCGTTAAGCGCCTCCAGCAATTTGTCCGGCGCCTCCGGATGGACGGAGGTCGCCGGCGGCGTAGGCTTGCCCTTCTTATGAAGGTGTCGCCTATCAGACTTTGTAACCGTTGGTGGTTCCAGAGCAGTGTCCGGCCCGGGGCCGGATTTAGACCCCTCTGGGGCTTTACCCCCTTTGGGCCTGGAATCCGGGAGGTCGCCTTGAGGCACCTCCAGGACCACCTCCTCCTGGTTCGGTCCCCTTCGGGACCCACCTCAGCGTCATCCGCGGGGAGAGGTTAGGAGGCCGTCGGAAGTGAATCGATGTTCACATCCGACGAATTCAGGGAGCCGCTCGATGAATTACCGAGCTGAGCTCTGGTCGGACTGCATAATTAAATTCGGCGTCAGAAGCTATCGAATAATAGAGGAGCGCCATGAGTCATTCGGGTAACTGGACACTTACGATTTTGCCAGGGGTTTGACCCTGGATGGCCATTCCTCCCCGCCGTCTTCGGCATCGGAGGCATAGTCCGGCAAAGGGGTTTTCCCCTTCTTGGACCCTCCGGCCTCACCAGTTGGGGCGGCCTTCCTTTTCTTTCCTCCCCTCATTGGAGTGGGAGAGACTTCTTCTTCTTCTTCCTCCTCCTCGTCTTCCGAGGCGGAGGGTGCGCCGGAGTTGTTGGGCGAATCCGACACCACCAGGCGTCGGGAGCTCTTTCGAGTCCCCGTGGCCTTCTTCTTGGCCTTCTTCTCCGGCACCACGTGAGGTGCCGGAACCAGCAGCCCCATCAATCGGGTGTCCGCTGGGTCTTCTGTTAAGGGAGCCGGATAGCTAACCTGTCCGGACTTCTTCAGCCAGTCATGTCAAAGGTAGAGGAGTTTAGATCCCGCATAAAGTCAGACTATGAAAGAAAAGAGTCCCGCAAAGGGCAGAATAACTTACCTCGTTGGCCCGACGCCGCGAGCTGAATCCGCGATCTTCGGTAGCGGATGCGGGGGCCTCGGCGCCCTTAAACAGCACCTTCCAGGCATCTTCGTATGTAGTATCGAAGAGCCCGCTCAAGGCTTGGTGCTGTGCCGGATCGAACTCCCACAATTTGAAGGCCCGTTGTTTGCATGGGAGGACCCGACAGATAAGCATGACCTGGACTACGTTGACGAGCTTGAGGTTCTTGCTAACCAGCTTTTTGACGCAGGTTTGGAGTCGGGTCAGCTCTTCTCAATCTCCCCGCGTTAAGCCCGTCTCTTTCCAGGAGGTGAGCCGTGTGGGAAAGCCAGATCGGAATTCAGGGGCCGCTTCCCATTTGGGTTCATGTGGCTCGGTGATGTAGAACCACCCCGATTGCCATCCTTTTATTGTCTCCACGAAGGAGCCCTCGAGCCATAGGACGTTGGCCATCCGGCCCACCATGGCACCTCCGCACTCCGCTTGGCGGCCGCTCACCACTTTCGGCTTGACATTAAAAGTCTTCAGCCATAAGCCAAAGTGGGGCTAGATGCAGAGGAAGGCCTCACACACGATGATGAACGCCGAGATATTGAGGATAAAGTTCGGGGCCAGATCGTGGAAGTCCAGGCCATAGTAGAACATGAGCCCCGGATGAAAGGATGGAGAGGAAAACCTAGTCCGCGGAGGAAATGAGGGAGAAAGACGACCCTCTCATGAGGCCTGGGGGTAGGGATGAGTTGCCCCGCATCTGGAAGCCGTTGCGCGATGTCGTCAGACAAGTATCCGGCCGTCCTCAACTTTTTTATTTGCCCCTCCGTGACGGAGGAGGCCATCCATCTACCTCCCGCTCCGGACATGATTGGAGTAGGTTGAGGTGGGAAGTGCGGGCTTGGGCGTTGGAGCTCGAGTGCGCAGGGACGAATAAGCAAAGGAGGAAGAAGGCGTGAATGGAAAGGGCGGATTCTTATCCCCTTATATGGGCGGCCGAAACTACGAGCCCCCGCCGGCCTAATAAAACTCGCTTATCTCCCAAGCGCCGCGGTTAATGGCGCGGTTGGATTACCACGCCCGTATTGATGAGAATCCCGGAATAAGGGGACACGATCTCTGCTTTGACAAGACGTGCCAAGGAAACTGCCTCGCTAAACGCGCTGAGGTGGAATAGTAAAATGAATAAAAGCCTGGCCGTGGCGTGAGGTCACGCTACGAAATACTTCAGCAGATTAGATTGATGCAAATGTTATTCTCTCTATGGTGGCATGTGGAACTTATTTTGCAGAGCCGGACACTATCCTGGTGTTCAACATTTTCTATGAAGTATTCGGAGGAGGAACCCGCCTTGCAATGCCGAAGACAACTTGCGCGCCGGACTCGTCGTCATTGAAGCCTGGTTCAGGGGCCACTGAGGGAGTCCTGGATTAGGAGGTGTCCGGATGGCGAGACTATGACCTTTGGCCGGACTCCCGGACTATGAAGATACAAGATTGAAGACTCCGTCCTGTGTCCGGATGGGACTTTCCTTGGCGTGGAAGGCAAGCTTGGCGATACGATATGAAGATCTCCTCCCATTGTAACTGACTCTGTGTAACCCTAGCCCTCCCCATTGTCTATATAAACCGGAGAGTTTTAGTCCGTAGGACGAACAACAATCATACCATAGGCTAGCTTATAGGGTTTAGCCTCTCTGATCTCGTGGTAGATCAACTCTTGTAATACCCATACCATCAATATTAATCAAGCAGGAGTAGGGTTTTACCTCCACCGAGAGGGCCCGAACCTGGGTAAAAACATCGTGTCCCTTGTCTCCTGTTACCATCCGCCTAGACGCACAGTTCGGCACCCCCTACCCGAGATCCACCGGTTTTGACACCGACAGCGCCAGAAAAGAGCTTGAAGTCTACTACTCAACCTTCTTCTTGTAGACTCATGTTGGCCCTCCAAGCGCAGAGTTTTGGAGGACAGTAGCAAATTTCCCTCAAGTGGATGACCTAAGGTTTATCAATCCGTGGGAGGCGTAGGATGAAGATGGTCTCTCTCAAACAACCCTGCAACCAAATAACAAAGAGTCTCTTTTGTCCCCAACACACCCAATACAATGGTAAATTGTATAGGTGCACTAGTTCGGCGAAGAGATGGTGATACAAGTGCAATATGGATGGTAGATATAGGTTTTTGTAATCTGAAAATATAAAAACAGCACGGTAGCAAGTAATAAAAGTGAGTGAAAACGGTATTGCAATGCTTCGAAACAAGGCCTAGGGTTCATACTTTCACTAGTGCAAGTTCTCTCAACAATGATAACATAATTGGATCATATAACAATCTCTCAACATGCAACAAAGAGTCACTGTAAAGTCACTAATAGCGGAGAACAAACGAAGAGATTATTGTAGGGTATGAAACCACCTCAAAGTTATTCTTTCTAATCGATCTATTGGGCTATTCCTATAAGTGTCACAAACAACCCTAGAGTTAGTACTAAAATAACACCTTAAGACACACATCAACCAAAACCCTAATGTCACGTAGATACTCCAATGTCACCACATATATGTGCGGGTTTGATTATACGATATCCATCACATAATCTCATATTCATCTATTCAAACCAACACAAAGAACTTCAAAGAGTGCCCCAAAGTTTATACCGGAGAGTCAATGACTAAAACGTGTGACAACCGCTATGCATAAGTTCACAAGGTCACAAAACCCGCAAGTTGATCACCAAAACATACATCAAGTGGATCACGTGAATATCCTATTGTCACCACAGATAAGCACATGCAAGACATACATCAAGTGTTCTCAAATCCTTAAAGACTCAATCCGATAAGATAACTTCAAATGGCAAACTTAGTCCATTACAAGAAGGTAGAGGGGGAGAAACATCATAGGATCCAACTATAATAGCAAAGCTCGCGGTACATCAAGGTCGTGCCAAATCAAGAACATGAGAGAGAGAGAGAGAGATCAAACACATAGCTACTGGTACATACCCTCAGCCCCGAGGGTGAACTACTCCCTCATCATCATGGAGAGCGCCGGGATGATGACGATGGCCACCGGTGATGATATCCCCCTCCGACAGGGTGCTAGAACAAGTCAGGGGGTCCATGAGGAGCCGACAAGACCGGAGAGCGCGCCCTAGGGGGGCGCCCTCCACCCTTGTGACGCCTGGATAATTACGCTACAGTAACCTCTGCTAATGATGCAACGTCACCATGATTATTGTTATTAATTCCGTGATGGTTCAATCTCGTTCAAATTCAAATTCAAATTTCTCACACGTGCAAACAAAAATGTTCAAAGAGTGGCAAATATTCCATGAGCAATTATGGTGCTGACCCAACTTTTTGTAAAGTGTTTTCATGCCCTATAATAATTAAAACAGGGGCTAAGAACAATTATTAAGTGTTTATAAATAATACACAAATATAATCATATTTTATTAAGTGCCAAATTGTTTTTGGCAGTGGCATAAATTACTAAGGTTGATTTAGGTGCTAGTGTTATGTTTTCATTAAAACTAAAATAAATAAAAAAAATAAAATAAAAAAATAAAAAGGGAGTTGGAAAAAGGCCTAAACCTATTGCTGGCTGGGCCTTAGTGGCAGAGGAGGCCCATCCCACCTGGATCTTCCCCTTCCTACTACTACATGAGGCAGAGAGGGGGGGTGGCGGCCATCCACGCAACCCTGGCCACTCCTGTCGCTATGGACAAACCCTAGCCCACAAAATTCCCCTCGCTCGTCCTCTCCCTCTTGGTTTTGCTCGCTCCCAAGCCGTTGTTGCCGCGCTATTGTTGCCACCATGGCCACCAGCCTACCCTCGTCGCGCCAAGACGTCTAGGAGCTCCGCCATCGTTGTCTCCTTTGCCCTCGCATATGGATTCGAGCTAGGACCGCCCCAAACCTCGCCATCACCGGTTTTCTTCGTCATGGCCGCCGCATCTCGTCGACGAGGGTGACGCGTCCGGTCACCCCCGTGCTCTCTAACCACGTCAACGAGCATCATAGTGAGCTTCTCGTTTGATTCCCCCTCTTCCCCAACTTCAGTTCCATTTGCGGCCATCCTGTAACCTTCGTCCGCCATGGAAGAAGCTCAGTGTCCACGTACGTGCACACTGCTGCTCCTCTGTTGCTGATGTGCGTTGCTGCTGCTTTCTACCTACTACTACTTGCTGCTGCTCGCACTGCCGTGACCTTGTGCCCGCTCGAGCGCGCTCGCCCATAGCCTGGCCGCGCCCATCTCCGTCGCCTGCTGCTCGTCCGACGCCGCATCCGTCGCTCCCGGCCATGCCCGGCCCGGCTTGCCGCTCCACGCGCGCTCTGCGCCTGCGTGTGCTCTCATGCCCGCAGCCGCCACTGGCCGCTGCCTCTTCCGCTGCGCTGATGCTACGTTGTCGCTATGCTGTGTTGCTGCTCCTTGCGTGCTTGATGCTCCTAGCTCCTTGCTGCTACTACTGTTGCGCTGCTCATTGCTGCTTCCTGTTGCTACTCATGCGCTATGCCTCGGCCATGGCCATGGCCAAGAGGGAACCAGATCCTCTAACTTGCATAAGGCAAGTTAGAGAGGTACAGTATCATCTTGTGTAGAATGGTGAAGGGAAGTCAGAGAACGAGCACTGTTTAAAAAACTACTGTTGTTCGCATATTACTGTAGGTAATCACATGTTCTTAAATCATTGTGTTAGGCTGCAAATTTCAGGAATCTAGTGAAGGGAAGTCAGGCTATTGTAGCTTACCTGACTTCCCTTCCTATGTTAGAGGATCTAGATCCGACCAAGAGATGTGTGTTGTGTGTGTAGCCGGCTAGTGCCAGTACTAGGCGCGGCTAGCCCAATTACTTAGGCTAATTTGTTTTAGTTAAGGGGTAAATATTTAGGTTAATTATTGAGCCTATCACATGCGCCCCTGCTAATTACCCTCTTTTAAGTAAACACTAGGCACTGACATGTGGGACCCCATACTGTTCACTTGACCAGTCAATGCTGACTAGGCAGTTGACAAAGTCAACTGTCCCATCTGCCATACACAGGGTGGGTACACTTCTGGGTACCCCTAGCCTTTTCACATTTAATTTCGACAAAAATAATAATATTAGAAAATCTTTTAAAACTTTGTAAATTCATATAAAATAATCCATAACTCGGATGAAAAAGTTTTATACATGAAAGTTGCTTAGAACGACGAGACAAATCTGAATATGCGGTCCGTTCATCCGCTACACATCCCTAGTTTAGCGATCATCGAACCTTTCCCCTTCGGTTCGTCTATCCAAAAATGCCTAACCCCGGGAAAATTTTCTCGGATGTTATCCCCCTTCGCCGATATCGTGTAGCACTGCTTTAGAACACCTCTAGCACTGCTCTTGTCATGTTAAGCATATGTTTGCGTGTGTTTACTGTTTCTTCCCCCTCTTCTCTCCGATAGACCCCAAGACCGCCGCTGATGCCACTGTGATCGACTACATCGATGACGACCCTCCTTCTCGTCTGAGCAACCAGGCCAGCCCCCCCCCC
>NC_041387.1:567990727-568029664 GCF_002162155.2 Triticum dicoccoides | reverse complement strand
TCTCGCATGCTTGCATTAGATTTTGCTACTGTAATTGATTGCTCCTATTCTGATGCATAGCCTGCTTTTGTAACCTGCTATTGTACCTTACCTGCTTATCCTAAACTGCTTAGTATTGGTTGGTTAGTGATCCATCAGTGACCCCCACTTTGTACTTGTTGCCCCTGCTTCATCATCGATGACTCGATCAACGTGATCGACGACCAGAGCCCGACACCTCACATCACATCACGCCCCTTTTGTTGCTCGACTCTGTAGAGCTACTATCGAGTACCGGGGGTGATACCTCGCAACATACTCCTGATGATGACTCTGTAGTGTAGCTATTCAGTCGTGGTCATCGAGGGTGATTCCTCCTTGACCACTCCCAATACGACTCTCTCGTGCAACCCCTCAAGTGTGAACCTCGAGGGTGGTTCCTCTTGAGTTCACCTTGATGATTATATCGAGTGGAATCCACCGAGGGTGATTCCTCGGGTTTTTCCCTTGATGTTTGCACACACGGTTACCTTGACTTTACTTGAGACCTTGGTGAAAGTCGGGCGGGCCCGGAGAGCACTTGCAAGATAATGACGTGGCACGGCCGAGCATTCTGGGCCCTTGCCGTAAGTCCACAAGACGGGGCGACAGGGTCACATTGATCGTGAGTCTCTGCTCATGTCTGCACGCTAAAAATACACTATGGTTTGGGTATTTGTTCTGAGTTGGCCTTTGGCCTTTACGCACTAACCACCGCGCGAGAATAGTTATGGGCCTCGACGTCGCAGTATCAGTCGAAGGTTTGTCAGATGTCCAGTTCAGTAGTGCGGCACGGCTGGGCCGGCACCATCCTGTTGTGGTGGAGCCTAGTTCGCCCTGCTCGCAACGACCCAGAGTGCAACGGGCGATGCGCCCAGACCCCGGAGTGCTTAGGAGGTAGACCGACGGGGACCTCTCTGCTGAGCTTAGGTAGGGCTACGACGTGTTGATCTTCCGAGGCCAGGCATGACCCAGGAAAGTGTGTCCGGCCAGAGTAATCAAGCGTGTTGGAAAATGTGGTGCACCCCTACAGGGAAGATTATCTATTAATAGTCGTGTCCACGGTAACGGACGTTCAGACTTATATCCTGATCTTATACAACTACAGATGGATACTTGAGATATGTGGCTCCGAGATTGCTTTCCCGCATGGAGTCGGGGAAGGATCTTTGGGCGTTGATTCTACAACATGCTTGTTAAATATAATCTGCTATTCTTTACTCTTCTACATGCTGCATGATGCTTGGAGTTGCTTGAAGATGCTAGTCTTTGATAGGCTAGGCCTTCCCCCTCTATTCTGGCATTCTGCAGTTCAATCCACAGATAAAAACCTTCCATTTGATACCAATGCATACTTAGCATAGATCTGAGGCTTGCGAGTACTTTGGATGAGTACTCATAGTTGCTTTGCTACCCCTTTTCCCCCTTCTTTCTTCTTTCTGGTTGATGCAACCATATGGTGGATCCTTGGAGCCAGATGCCACCCCGTCGACTACTACTACATGGAGGCCGTTGAAGACCAGGAGTAGTTAGGAGGTCCCAGGCAGGAGGCCTTGCCTCTTCGATCATTGTTGATTTTGTGCTAGCCTTCTTAAGGCAGACTTGTTTAACTTATGTCTGTACTCAGATATTGTTGCTTCCACTGACTCGCTTGTGTATCGAGCTTTTATATTCGAGCCCTCGAGCCCCCCTGGCTTGTAATATGAAGCTTGTTTGTCTTTCTTTTGTGTTTAGAGTTGTGTTGTGATATCTTACCATGAGTCCCTGATCTTGATCGTACACGTTTGCATGTATGATTAGTGTACGATTGAATCGGGAGCGTCACAAGTTGGTATCAGAGCTGACTGCCTGTAGGATCCCCCTTTCCAACTCCTTGACCGAAGTTGAGTCTAGTCTTTGAAAAACTGATTTACAAACATGATTATGTGGCGTACGGGCCCATGTCGCCATTGGGTGGTATTAGGATCTTTTACTCCTCGTCTATACTCTGGGACTCTAATCTCTCTTCTATTCGGGTTAAATGATTTTGTTAACTCTAACTCTAGGATCTCGTAAATACTTTCTCCCGGAGAGCCCCTCACTCTAGATGATTGCTTGGTGCACCAGAAGATTTTGAAGATACTCTCCGATGTTTTACCGAGTGCCTTGTACCCTTCGCCGTTGCGATCCCTAGCTCTTGTGATTACAAGATGCCCCAAATTACTCTTTGTTTTCCTAAGAATCTGGTGAGCCTACTACATTGTAGCTCTTTGCCCCCTGAATACCCCTATGGATAATTACTCGCTCTTGCCGAGTATCCGTTCATCCACAGTTGTTCATGTCTTTCACAAAATTCTTTGGAATATAATTTGATCTTCCGAAAATTCTCAGTAGCCTATTACTCTTGTTCTCCTTATCCGCTTGCATTATGGTTACTCCATATATCTAGCAATACTCATTAGCATCCTTTGTCATCGTAATTTCGAGCATTTCAGTTGATTTGTTCGTGAATGCTCGTGATCATCAGTCCTATTTAAGATTCTTCCCTTGGTTCAGAAGTTACTTCAGACATGAGTTGTTGTTCGACAAATCAAACCTTGATTGATTGTCGATCTATGTCTATTCAACTTACTTATGTTTGATCAGAGCCCCTACTTCTGATCCCTCGATTTGGAAACCATAATTCCTTTGTATTTGAGCCTTGAATTAGTCAGTTGTTTCTATAACATGGCCTCCTTGCATTCTTTCTTCTTCTGGTTGAGTACCGATACTCACATCAGATCCATTATGGACCACCAGGTCCTTTGTTGGATTTTATCCGACAGTGCCCTTCATATTCAACTACCTTGTGAGCCTTTTCCTAGGATACATAATGCCTTTGGTAAATTGTATCCTCTACTTTCTCAACCATGCTCTACTTTCAAGCATGTATAAATTACTCTTGGAGTTTGCATTATATGTTCCTAAGATGCCCCGATGGGTTGAACCTATGTCTTCCCTAAATCCATGTGAACTCGAAAGTTATGCGGGTTATACTCTATTGGCTTTTCTTCAGGTAAAATTTCAACACTACAACTTCTTCGAATGTGAGAAGTGAATGGAAAGTTGTGCATTAGAGAAGTGGGAGTCGACCTTGAACCTTTGTGTTCATGCCCATGGACCCGATGTGGAACTTATAATGAAAGCTTCTTGTTATAATAATAATCCCCTTGAGATAAGTACATCTTGTATCTATGTTTGGTCCTTTGCAACCGTGGTTTCGACCATATTGTTTTATTTGATCCCATTTCTCGAACAAGATGAAGTACTTGTCTTTTGCAGACCACTTCACCTGTCCAACCTCTATTCTGCTCTACCCTTGAGTATTACGCTCTTGTATCTCAAGAATATCATGGAACTACATAAACTTCTTATGAGTTCTTCATCAACTATTGTTTCTCGCCGATTCCAATTTTCCATGGGTTTCGAGATGTTAGACACCTGTGAACACCGATAACTGATTTGAGTCTACACTTTCCTTTCCATTGTTTTGTTTGACCTTTCTTGTGAGCTAAAATATTTGAGCAGTGATAATTCCCTGCTTATATAAACACCCTGGTGTACAAACTCTGTCAGTAAGACCTTGTTACTATTTTTGATGACATTCCGGTAGACACCGATGGACGAGAACTTTGCCTATTGGTCTGCCTTGTCTTAACGAGCAGGAAAGTGGTTCTCTTCGTCCCTCGCCCTTGGTACCGACGTTGTTGCCAACATAACTGACAGGCTATCCTCTAACCTTCCTTGCTAGCATGACCATGCAAAATGTTAGCTCCCTTCCTGTTTTGAACCCACATGGTGGGCCCATAACCCACAGTTCCACATGATGGAAACCTGACTCTAGTACATCCCTATTTTCCAAAGTAGTTCCTCGTGCTTGGCTTCGTATGTTAGTCATGAGCGACCTACCTAGTGATCTATTCTGGTATCAGATGCAATACTTATTCCCATTGCTCTGAACCCCTTTCACCCTTTGTTTCGGGCAACGAACGGTTGCCTACCCGCTTGAAGCTTCTTTTTGCACCTTCTTGCCTTGCTCTCGATGACTTTCTTGTATTTCAACTCGAGAGATGCCTCTAGGTCATGTTCATTGAGATAGCCCCCGGGTACCTATCTTGTGTTGAGCTCCGTCCTTCCCGAGTCTTTCCCCCTTACTCCACCCCCCTTAAATCTCGGGATGAGATTTCTTGTAGTGCAAGAGAATTGTGATGCCCGGATAATTAAGCAATAGTAACCTCTGCTAATGATGCCACGTCACCACAATTATTGTTATTAATTACGCGATGGTTCAATCCCGTTCAAATTCAAATTCAAAATTCTCAAACGTGCAAACAAAAATGTTCAAAGAGTGGCAAATATTCCATGACCAATTATGGTGCTGACCCAACTTTTTGTAAAGTGTTTTCATGCCCTATAATAATTAAAATAGGGGCTAAGAACAATAATTAAATGTTTATAAATAATACACAAATATAATCATATTTTATTAAGTGGCAAATTGTTTTTGGCAGTGGCATAAAGGGGATAGTGTTATGTTTTCTTTAAAACTAAAATAAATAAATAAATAAAAAAGAAAAATAAAAAGGGAGCTGGAAAAAGGCCTAAACCTATTACTGGCTGGGCCTTAGTGGCAGAGGATGCCCATCCCACCTGGATCTTCCCCTTCCTACTGCTACAGGAGGCAGAGAGGGGGCGTGGCGGCCATTCACGCAACCCTGGCCGCTGTTGTCACTGTGGCGATCATCCGTCGGCAACCGAGGAGGATAAGAGCCCCCCCCCCCCTCCGTCGTTGCGGACAAACCCTAGCCCACAAAATTCCCCTCGCTCGTCCTCTCCCTCTCGGTATTGCTTGCTCCCGAGCCGCCATTGTCGTGCCATCGTTTCCACCATGGCCACCAGCCTACCCTCGTTGCGCCAAGACGTCTGAGGGAGGCCTGGATTAGGGGGTGTCCGGATGGCCGGACTATGACCTTTGGCCGGACTCCCGGACTATGAAGATACAAGATTGAAGACTTTGTCCCGTGTCCAGATGGGACTTTCCTTGGCGTGGAAGGCAAGCTTGGCGATACGATATGCAGATCTCCTCCCATTGTAACCGACTCTGTGTAACCCTAGCCCTCTCCGGTGTCTATATAAACCGGAGAGTTTAATCCGTAGGACTAACAACAATCATACCATAGGCTAGCTTCTAGGGTTTAACCTCTCTGATCTCGTGGTAGATCAACTCTTGTACTACCCATATCATCAATATTAATCAAGCAGGAGTAGGGTTTTACCTCCATCGAGAGGGCCCGAACCTGGGTAAAAACATCGTGTCCCTTGTCTCCTATTACCATCCGCCTAGACGCACAGTTTGAGACCCCCTACCCGAGATCCGCCGGTTTTGACACCGACATTGGTGCTTTCATTAAGAGTTCCTCTGTGTCGTCACCCTTAGGCCTGATGGCTTCTTCGATCGTCAACCACGACGCAGTCCAGGGTGAGACTTTTCTCCCCGGACAGATCTTCGTATTCGGTGGCTTCGCACTGCGGGCCAATTCGCTTGGCCATCTGGAGCAGATCGAAAGCTACGCCCCTGGCCATCAGGTCAGGTTTGGAAGCTTAAACTATACAGCCGACATCTACGGGGACTTGATCTTCGACGGATTCGAGCCACGGCTGAGCGCACCGCACTGTCACGACGGACATGATCTAGCTTTGCCGCTGGATAGCGCCCAGAGCGCCGCTCAGGTGTTCGCTCCGACCATTAGCTCGGACCCGACTGCGCTAGTCAGGGACGGACGGTTGGACGCCGCCCCAGGAGCCACAATCTCTATGGCGATAGAGCTGAGTACCAGCCTAGTCCTTTGCAAGGCCCGTGACTCCAAGGTGCCGGACTCCGTTCCAGACTCCGAATCTTCCGCACCCCTTCCGATCGAACCCGATTGGGCTCCGGTCATGGAGTTCGCCGCCGCGGACGTCTTTCAGCACTCGCCCTTTAGTGATATCCTGAATTCACTAAAGTCTCTCTCTCTGTCAGGAGAGCCCTGGTCGGACTATGGTCAGCGTGGTTGGGATGCGGACGACGAAGAAATACGAAACCCACCCACCACCCACTTTGTAGCCACTATGGACGATCTAACCGACATGCTCGACTACGACTCCGAAGACATCGACGGTATGGACGCCGATGAAGGAGATGACCAAGAACCAGCACCTATAGGGCACTGGAAGGCCACCTCGTCATATGACATATACATGGTGGACATCCCCAAAGTAGGGGATGGCGATGAAAAAATGGAGGACGACCCCTCCAAGAAGCAACCCAAGCGCCAACGTCAGCGGTGCCGCTCTAAATCCCGCCAAAGCAAAAATGGCGAATCCGGCACCGGAGACGTCAACACCTCGGACGGTGCCGAAGACACCCCCCTCCAGTAGTATTCAGCATAGGAGGACGAAGGAGCCAGCCCTCATGAGAGAGCGGCAGACAGGGAGGTCGAGGACGACAATTATATGCCTCCCTCCGAAGACGAGGCAAGCCTCGACGACGACGAATTCCTCATGCCAGAGGATCTCGTCGAACAAGAGCATTTCAAACTCAGGCTTATGGCCACGGCGAGCAGCCTCAAGAAAAAATAGCAGCAGCTTAGAGTTGACCAAGATTTGCTAGCCGACAGATGGACTGAAGTCCTGGCGACCGAAGAGTATAAACTCGAACGCCCCTCCAAGAGTTACCCAAAGCGTAGGCTGCTACCCCAACTAGAGGAGGAAGCAACTAAAGCTACATCACCAGCGTACGATGCACCCGATCGGCCACCCCGTGGCCGCGACAGAGAGGCCTTTCGGCCGTCAAACCAAGCCGCACCCTACGGGGGAACGCAACTGACCTGCGATACATATTGGAGGATAAGGCAAGGCAAACAAGATCGATCTACGGATCGCGTGGGCGCCCTACGTCACGTGACGATAACTGTCACGCCGGATATGATAAATAAGGCCAGGCCGAATACAACAGACAAAGCTCATCCGAGCTTCGTCGCAATATAGCCCAGTACAGGGGTGCCGCACACCCACTATGCTTCACAGATGAAGTAATGGATCATCAAATCCCAGAGGGTTTTAAACTCGTAAACATCGAATCATATGATGGCACCACAGGTCCCGCGGTATGGATCGAGGATTATCTCCTTCATATCCACATGGCCCGTGGTGATGATCTACACGCCATCAAATACCTCCCGCTCAAGCTTAAAGTACCAGCTCAGCATTGGCTTAACAGCCTGCCAGCAGAGTCAATTAGTTCCTGGGAGGACCTGGAATCCGCATTCCTCGACAACTTCCAGGGCACTTATGTGTGGCCACCAAACGCCGATGACCTAAGCCACATAATCCAGCAGCCAGAGGAATCGGCCAGACAATTCTGGACACGGTTCCTAACCAAGAAAAATCAAATAGTCGATTGTCCGAACGTCGAGGCCCTTGCAGCCTTCAGGCACAACATCTGAGACGAATGGCTTGCCCGGCACCTAGGACAGGAAAAGCCGAAATCTATGGCAACCCTCACGACACTCATGACCTGCTTTTGCACGAGAGAAGACAGCTGGCTAGCTTGTAGCAATAACATAACCAAGAACCCTGGCAATTCGGATACCAAGGACAACAATGGCAGGTCCCGTCGCAACAAGCACAAGCGCTGCATTAACGGCGTCAATACTGAGGATACGGAAGTTAATGCCGGATTCAGAAGCTCTAAACCCGGTCAGCGGAAGAAGCCATTCAAAAGAAACCCTCCGTGCCCATCCAGTTTAGACCGGATACTCGATCGCTCGTGCCAGATACACGGCACCCCTGAACAACCAGCCAACCACACCAACAGGGATTGTTGGGTGTTCAAGAAGGCAGGCAAGTTAAGTGCCGAAACTAGAGACAAGGGGCTGCGTAGCGATGACGAGGAGGAGCCCCGGCCGCCGAACAACAGAGGACATAAGGGATTCCCCCCGCAAGTGCGGACGGTGAACATGATATACGCAACCCACATCCCCAAAAGGGAGCGGAAGCATGCTCTCAAGGACGTCTATGCGTTGGAGCCAGTCGCCCCAAAGTTCAACCCATGGTCCTCCTGCCTGATCACTTTTGATCGAAGGGAACACCCCACTAGCATCCGTCACGGCGGATTCGCTGCATTGTTCCTAGACCCAATCATTGACGGATTTCACCTCACTAGAGTCCTCATGGACGGCGGCAGCAGCCTGAACCTGCTTTATCAGGATACAGTGTGAAAAATGGGTATAGATCTGTCAAGGATTAAACCCACAAAGACAACCTTTAAAGGCGTCATACCAGGTGTAGAAGCCAGCTATACAGGCCCGGTTACACTCGAAGTGGTCTTCGGATCCCCGGATAATTTCCGAAGCGAAGAGTTAATCTTCAACATAGTCCCATTCCACAGTGGCTATCACGCCCTGCTCGGATGAACCGCATTTGCAAAATTCAATGTGGTGCCGCACTATGCATATCTCAAGCTCAAGATGCCAGGTCCTCACGAAGTCATTACGGTAAATGGAAACACCGAACGCTCTCTCCGAACGGAGGAGCACACAGCGGCCCTGGCGGCGGAAGTATAGAGCAGCTTCTCAAGGCAACTCTCCAATCCGGGTGTTAAACGTCCGGACAACGTCAAGCGCGCCCGAAGCAACCTACAACAAAGCCGGCTGGCATGTTCCGAGCAAGCATAGCAGTGCGGCCCCAACCCCAACCCTCGCCAGATGGTGATATCGGTACCACGCGTACATAATTACGCTTTGAAAATACCATGGGCATAAGGGGAGGGGCACAACTATGGCATGCCCAGGATGCGGCTCAACCGCACTTCGGGGCTCCCTATTCTGCCGTTTCCTTTTCTTTTTCTATACTTTTAGGACCCCACTATTCGGAAGGCCTGTCCGGCAATACACTCGCCGAACACACGATGCAACAGCCAGGGAGAGAACAAGCCACGTCAAAATGTCCAGGTGGTCTCTATAATGAGCTAAATACCTGTTTTTACTTAAAGTCCCGCAGCTTGCCCCTGGAGGGGGACATGTCAAATAATCCCATCTCTTGCTTATCGCAATATTTGTATCGTTTTGCTTTCATAGCAGCCCTTTTTAATAAACAATACATAGCTCTTATCTATTATTGTATTCATCTATTTTTGTACAAATATGTTCAGTCATGACATTATGCAACCATACACTTTGGTACGGCCAATACACCAGGGGCTTAAGCACCCCATAACATGGTGTGAGAAGACCGAACACTCTCATGAGTGCGGCACCCCAAACTTATAGCACTATATGCATCGGCTCCGAATCATGTCTTGGGTCAATAGTTGGGTTTGCCCGGCTCCCATGTTTTGGTACCTTACGTTCCACAATGTTGGCTAAGGTAGCGCTGGGAGAACTACTGTGATTGTGCCCCAGTTGAGCTGGGTTAACACCTTAGTAGAGAAAGCTAAAACTGACCGTCATGATAGTGTGAGAGACCGGTCGCTGTTCTCGAGGTTTTTCGAGTCCCTAAAGACTTATGCCGCTTAGAGCGAGGAGCCGGATTTATCTGGCCTAGGCGTGGATAGCGCCCCGAACTCGGTCTTCCGAATACTAGGGGCGTCGCCGAAATTTAAAATTATAGAATTGTATGGCTAAGTGAGAGTGATAAAGCATTATAAGTTTGATGGCCTTGTTCGTTGTGCTGAGCGCCTCCCTAGATGGACCCAAGAATGGGAACAAGAGCGCTCAGGTTTATCCTGAACACCCCAGCACTCGTGGCATGGGGGTAGAAGCCGACGACTTGCATCTCTCAGATTTAATAAACGGCCGCACAGAAGGTAATATTTTAAATTAACAAGCGTTGCTTAGCGCATATGAACAAAGTTTTCAGCGTACAGGATAACAGATGCGAGTCTACTCAAATATTACATCTTTCGAGCATTCACCTGCTATAAGGCGGGCACCCTTCAGGACACCCTTATAATACATCTCGGGCGTGCGATACTCCTTGCCCGGCGGTGGCGCGTCCGTCAATAGCTTCTCAGCGTCCAGCTTGCCCCAGTGCACTTTAGCACGGGCGAGGGCCCGACGGGCACCTTCAATACAGACGGAGCGCTTGATGACTTCAATCCATGGACAAGCGTCCACGAGCCGCCGCACCAGACCGAAGTAACTCCCAGCATGGCTTCTCTAGGCCACAGCCGAACTATGAGGCTCTTCATGGCCTGTTCGGCCACCTTGTGGAGCTCGACCAGCTGCTTCAGCTGGTTGCTCAGGGGCACCGGCTGTCCGGCCTCAGCATATTGAGACCAGAACACCTTTTTCGTCGAGCTCCCCTCCTCGGCTCGGTAGAATGCGGCAGCATCAGACACACTACGGGGCAGATCGGCGAACGCTCCTGGAGAGCTCCGGATTCGGGTAAGTAACAGATAATTCACTTTTACATGGTTGCTTTGCATAAAGAATGCCTTACCCGCCGCTATTTTTCTTATGGCCTCGATCTCCTGGAGGGCCTTCTGGGCTTCGGCCTTGGTTGTTTTGGCACTCTCAAGAGCCAAGGCGAGCTCGGACTCTCGAGTCTTCGAGTCACACTCCAAACTCTCGTGTTTTTTCATGAGAGCCTGGAGCTCTTGCCGCACCTCCGCCACCCGCGCCTCCTACTTCTCTCGCTCGGTGCGCTCCAAGGCCGCACTGTTTTCGGTCTTGGACACTGCCTCCTTCAGGGTCGCCACCTCGGTCGTGGCCCCTGCAACATTAATGTTGGTCTTGTCATTATTTGCAACCAGGTATTTCTATATACATTTACATACAGTATAACATTACGTCCTTGTCCTCGAGATGCTTCTTGGCACGGCCGAGCTCATTCTCAGACCGCTCGAGGCTCTCCTTCAATGCATTGACCTCCGCAGTCAGTGCGGCAGAGGTCAGCAACGTAGCCTGCATTCCCATATTGACATATTTATGTTAGACTCCTGCGTATATCTTTTTAGATCCTCAACTCGGCTTTTCTTTCCGAACGCCAAACTGAGCATCAGGGGCTACTGTCTATGCGGTAACATTTTTATATGTTTTGAATACATACCTCAAAGCCTGTTAATGGGCTTGTACAGGCTTCTGTCAGCCCGCTCTTGGCGGACTAAACCTTCTGAATCACCGCACTCATAACAGTGCGGTGTTCCTCGTCGATGGAGGCGCCGTTAAGCACCTCCAGCAAATTGTCCGGCGCCTCCGGGTGGACGGAGGTTGCTGGCGTCGTAGGCTTGCCCTTCTTACGAAGGCGCCGCCTGTCGGACTCTGGAACCGTTGATGGTTCCGGAGCAGTGTCCGGCCCAGGGCCGGACTTAGATCCCTCTGGGGCTTTACCCCCTTTGGGCCTGGAGTCCGGGAGGTCGCTTTGCAGCGCCTCCAGGACCACCTCCTCCTGGTTTAGTCCCTTTTGGGACTCCACCTCGGCGTCGTCCGCAGGGAGCAGGGAGGAAACCATCGGAAGTGAAGCACTATTCACATCCGACGAATCCAGGGAGCTGCTCGACGAATCGCCGAGCTGAGCCTTGGGCGGACTGCATGATTGAATTCGGCGTCAGAAAATACCGAATAATAGAGGAGCGCCATGAGTTATCCTGGTATCCGGACACTTACGATTTTGCCAGGGGCTCGACCCTGGATGGCCATTCCTCCCCGCCGTCTTCAGCATCAGAGGCGTAGTCCGGTAGAAGGGTCTTCCCCTTCTTGGACCCTCCGGCTTCCCCAGTTGGGGCGGCCTTCCTTTTCTTTCCTCCCCCGTTGGAGGGGGAGAGGCTTCTTCTTCTTCCTCCTCCTCGTCCTCAGAGGCGGAGGGTGCTTCAGGGTTGTCGGGTGATGAATCCGACTGCACCAGGCGTCGGGAGCTCTTTCGAGTCCCCGTGGCCTTCTTCTCCGGCACCACGTGAGGTGCCGGAACCAGCAGCCCCGTCAATCGGGCGTCTGCTGGGTCTTCCGGTAAGGGAGCCAGACAGTTAACCTGCCCGGACTTCTTCAGCCAGTCCTGTCAAAGGTAAGGGAGTTTAGATCCCGCATAGAGTCAGACTATGAAAGACAAGAGTCCCGTAAAGGGTAGAACAGCTTACCTCGTTGGACTGACGCCGCGAGCTGAATCCGCGATCTTCGGTAGCGGATGCGGGGCCCTCGGCGCCCTTAAACAGCACCTTCCAGGCATCTTCGTACGTAGTTGGCATGGGAGGATCCGGCGGATAAGCATGACCTGGACTACGTTGACGAGCTTGAGATTCTTGTTCACCAGCTTTTGGACGCAGGTTTGAAGTCCGATCAGCTCTTCCGAATCTCGCCACGTTACGCCCGTCTCTTTCCAGGAAGTGAGCCGTGTGGGAAAGCCAGATCGGAATTCGGGGTCGCCGCCCATTTGGGGTCACGCGGCTTGGTGATGTAGAACCACCCCGATTGCCACCCTTTTATTGTCTCCACAAAGGAGCCCTCGAGCCATAGAACGTTGGCCATCCGGCCCACCATGGCACCTCTGCACTCCGCTTGGTGGCCGCCCACTACCTTCGGCTTGACATTAAAAGTCTTCAGCCATAAGCCGAAGTGGGGCTGGATGCAGAGGAAGGCCTCACACACGACGATAAACGCCGAGATGTTGAGGATGAAGTTAGGGGCCAGGTCGTGGAAGTCCAGGCCATATTAGAACATGAGCCCCCGGACAAACGGGTGAAGAGGAAAGCCCAGTCCGCGGAGGAAATGGGGGAGAAATACAACCCTCTCATGGGGCCTAGGTGTCGGGATGAGTTTCCCCTCATCTGGAAGCCGGTGCGCGATGTCGTCAGACAAGTATCCAGCCTTCCTCAAATTTTTGATTTGCCCCTCTGTGACAGAGGAGGCCATCCATCTACCTCCCGCTCCGGACATGATTGGAGAAGGTTGATGTGGGAAGTGCAGACTTGGGCGTTGGAGCTCGAGTGTGCAGGGACGGATAAGCAAAGGAGGAAGACGGCGTAAATGGAAAGTGTAGATCCTTATCCCCTTATATGGGCGGCCGAAACTAAGAGCCCACACCAGTCTAATAAAACTCGCTTATCTCCCAAGCGCCGCGGTTAATGGCGCGGTTGGGTTACCCACGCCCGTATTGATGAAAATCCTGGAATAAGGGGACACGATCTCTGCTTTGACAAGACGTGCCAAGGAAACCGCCTCGCTAAACGCACTAAGGTGGAATGGTAAAATGATTCGAATAAAGGCTTGGCCACGGTGTGATGTCACGCTGCGGAATACGTCAGCAGATTAGATTTGTGCAGATATTATTCTTTCTACAGTGGTATGTGGGATTTATTTTGCAGAGCCGGACACTATCCTTGTGTTCAACATCTTCTATGAAGTATTCGGAGGAGGAACCCGCCTTGCAATGCCGAAGACAATTTGTGCGCCAGACTCCTCGTCATTGAAGCCTGGTTCAGGGGCTACTGAGGGAGTCCTGGATTAGGGGGTGTCCGGATGGCCGGACTATGACCTTTGGCCGGACTCCCGGACTATGAAGATACAAGATTGAAGACTTCGTCCCGTGTCCGGATGGGACTTTCCTTGGCGTGGAAGGAAAGCTTGGCGATACGATATGAAGATCTCCTCCCACTGTAACCGACTCTGTGTAACCCTAGCCCTCTCTGGTGTTTATATAAACCGAAGAGTTTTAGTCCGTAGGACGAGCAACAATCATACCATAGGCTAGCTTCTAGGGTTTAGCCTCTCTGATCTCGTGGTAGATCAACTCTTGTACTACCCATATCATCAATATTATCAAGCAGGAGTAGGGTTTTACCTCCATCGAGAGGGCCCGAACTTGGGTAAAAACATCGTGTCCCTTGTCTCCTGTTACCATCCGCCTAGACGCATAGTTCGGGACCCCCTACCCGAGATCCGCCGGTTTTGACACCGACAACATCCACGACATCCGCCGTCATCGTCTCCTTCGCCCTCGACTATGGACTCGATCTAGGCCGTTGCGTCTCGTTGACGAGGGCGACGCGTTCGGCCACCCCCGTGCTCTCTAACTACGTCAACGAGCATCACAGTGAGCTTATCGTTCGATTCCCCTCTTCCCTGGCTCGATCCGTTCCATTTGCGGTCGTCCCGTGACCTTCGACCGCCATGGCAGAAGCCCAGTGTCCGCGTACGTGCATGCTGCTGCCCCTCTGTTGCTGATGTGCGTTGCTGCTACTTTCTACCTACTACTACTTGCCGCTGCTCGCACTGTCGTGCCCTTGTGCCCGCTCGAGTGTGCCCACCCATAGCTTGGCCGCGCCCGCCTCAGTCGCCTGCTGCTCGCCCGAGGCAGCGCCCATCGCTCCCGGCCCTTCTTGCCGCTCCGCGCGCGCCCCTGCGCCTGCCTGCGCTCTCATGCCCGCAACTGCCCACAGTTGCTGCCGCTACTGCCCGCTGCTGCTTGCTGCCTCTGCCGCTGCGCTGATGCTATGTTGTTGTGCTGTGTTGCTGCTCCTTGCATGCTTGATGCTCCTAGCTCCTTGCTGCTACTACTGCTGCGCTGCTCATTGCTGCTTCCTGTTGCTACTCATGCGCTATGCCTCGGCCATGGCCATGGCCAAGAGATGTCACTACAAAAAAAATACACTTCTGTGATGATACATGTTTGTCACAGTAGGTCGCGTTTTTTGTCATGCATGTACATCCATGACAAATTTATGACAGAATCAAGATAGTCATATCTGTGCTGTCGTAGAAGTGTTCCATGACAAAATTATCATCACGGAAGTGTCCACTTCCATGACGATAAATCGCGCGTCACAGAAGTGCTTTCGTCAAGGGTGACCGACACGTGGCATCCACCATAACGGAACGCCGTTAAGCTATCGGGTCAGATTTTGGATCCGATAACCCGTTAACAGTCATGACCAATGCCGATTTTCCACATGTAAAATTCTCATTGGCTGACGGATCCATGTGTCAGCTCCGCGTTGGCACAGGTATCACTCATCCAACGGTCGAGATGGGCCTATGATATGTTGACACGTGGACCATCCCAAAAGTGGCCCACAAAGTTTAAATGGGCCGGCCCAACCGAAGGCCCATAAGATTTAGTGGACCATAATGGGCCGGCCCAGCTACCCACAAAATTTAGCGGACCATAATGGGCCGGCCCAGCTAAAGGCCCACAAGATTCTGCAGACTACAATAGGCCGGCCCAGCTAAAGGCCCACAAGATTCTGCAGACCATAATGGGACGGCCCAGCTAAAGGCCCAACACTCTGTCAAATCGGCCCGTCAATGGCCTGGTCTAAACTTGTCATCAATGCGGCCCATGGTCACTTCTGGCCCGTTAACAGCCTGCTAAGTAATTGGGCCGAATTACGGCCCGGTGTATTTCCGGCCTATTAAAGGTCCAGCTTCTTTTGGGCCCATTTACAGGCCATCAAAACTTTCAGCCCATAAACGACCATGAAGGATCTGGGTCATATTCGGCCATGTCTGTCATTCGGCCTATTAGAGGCCCACTATAGATTTGGGCAACTTTCGGCCTGTTGTCATTTTCGGCCTATTAACGCCGGACGTAAACCATGGGCCATATGTGGCCCAACGTCATATCGGGCCCATTAACGGCTCCTATAAAAATGATGATAATCTAGCCCGATCGAAGTTCTGGCCTGTTAAAGGCCCGTGTATTAGGTCGGCGCATTTATGGCCCGTCCGAATTTTGGCTTGTCAAATATCCGCGTCGTAAATGGGCCACCATTTGGGCCTGCTAAGTCCAGTGGGTTATTTGGCACAATTAGGGCCCAATCTCACTTTCGGTCTATTAAAGGCCCATGTCTTTTATGGGCTCGAGATATTTACACCTGTAAATGGCCTATTTTTACTAAGGGACCAAACTATATTTAGGCCTGTTAAAGGCCCACTACGGGCACAGGCCTACCAGAAAAATTTGAAAGCTTATGCTAATTTAAGCCCATATATTTTTAGTGGGCTACATGACAATTTCGGCCCGTAATCGTTTTTAGCCCAATTGGAATGGGCCCGACGAATGTTGGCATGTTGGGCTCCTACGAAGCTTTCGGACGAATACATTACTAAGATAAACCTACACTATACAAAAATAGCGTCGTAATTACTGCACCTGTGGCAGCATCATCAATGTTGTACCATAACAAAATAAATTCCAATCATACAACAAAAGGCTTGTTGGCATAAAGTTTACAGTCCTTCCAGATAAAAGCACCATCAAATGTATAGAAGCACAGATCATTTTACCTGAGTGCTAATGTTTCAGGCTGTAGAATCTGATGGAGCAGCACGATCTCCACCTTTTTTCCGCCATTGCTCTTCAAAAACGAAGCAAATGTCTGGTAGTCTGGTTTCAAAACCATTCATATCTTGACGACATTTCTCAACAACTATTCTTTTGTTTCAGAAACAACGTCCATTAGGGATTGGACTTGTGTCTCGAGCACAGATATATCACTCTGTCTAGCAGGAAGATTTTATTCAATAGGCGATTTGGACGAGGTTACCTTGACAACCAACCCAGAATTATGCAGGAAGGTGCTTTTTGCACTGTTAGTGGAGAGATACTAATGCACTGCAACAAGAGGTGACATTGTGCCTGTAGTAGCCTCGTCACCTTCAGGTGGTTGTGGCTGTTCAATCATTTGTTCCATAGCTTCCTGAAAGTTTGAACTTGTAGATTAGTGTACCAGATAAGTTACTAATGAGGCAAAAACAAACAAATTAGGTTAAAGGTTTATACATAACTTATTTTGGTGAACTACTGTAATATATTAGCATGTATTGTAGTGCCAACTACATAATAAAATCACTTTCGGAACATATGTCCATGTAGCATGCCTACTGTATTGTCTATTTCCTCATGTTCGTTGACATCTAAGGATAAAGAGACATGGTTTAAAGTAGGATGAACATAGCATGACATCATTCATATCATGGGCAAACAGATATAAAACAAACAGGCTATTTTATCATTGTGCGCGCACGTGAACATAACAACTAGCTTACAGATCAAGACCAAAAGAATATCCTTCATCTCTTTTAAACCATGTAAGGTGAAATGATACGTTAAGACAACTGTGTATAAAAGTGAACAGAGTAACTGACATTGGCTGCAAACCAAGTAGTTAAATGAACACATCACAGTACCAATCAGTTCAAGGCAGGAGGAGTAAGGACTTACAACAGCGGCTTGAGATGGTGTGCTCATGCACTTCATCTTGCTGGTGTGGCAATCCTTGAAGATTTGCATTGCATTCGGTTCAGGTTCTTTTTGGTCCACACAGTCTTTCCTCTGTATTTGGAACAAGTCAATATAGATACGATAATATGGCACAAAAAAAGAAGGAAGTAGCAGCTATTTACAAGAGCCTCAAAGTGTGCAATATAGCTACGAGATCCTATTGTCTGTTGGATTTTCACTTTATAATGGTTGATTTTGTTCTTTAAATAGTTAGCCTAGAAGAAGATACACTTGTAAGGCACATACATAAATACAAGTTCAATATGTGGTCTGATCAAATACATATAGCCTACCTGATACTTTGGATCAGACCAGTGTTTAACAAGGGTTGCCCAGTCTTCATCTGTAATATATTCCACTGGAGATGTTTGGGCGATTTCATTGTTAGCCTTGCCTTCAAAGTGAGATTTTCTAAGGTGGTACCGATACTGTCGCAGAGCAGACTAAAAAACATGAGTGCATGCATGTTTAGTTGCATCATTTTTCGGATCCAACTTGAACCTCATCTGTTGAAAAAAGAATGTGAGTCTTATTAGGAGGAAGCTAGAAAGTATGGGACAGAGCAAGATAATATTACTAATTGCGATGAATAACATTACTTACGGATAAATGGTCAGGGAAGGTGTTAAACTGGGTATTGTCTTTCTCATTCCTGTACTAGATCCACGTTCTGAGGATACGCGCATGACACCTAACGGCAACGGCTGCCTCTGATACTAACTTGGCTGACTCTGTAGCATCACATGGCCTTTTCAAACCAGCCTCAAAATGGATCTCCATTCTTCCTCCTTTAGTTTTTGTTAATCTGTCAAGCATTATCCCTGATGTCTGTTTCCGCTTGCGCCGTGGTGCTAGTTCAACAATGAATATGGAAAGTGTTAGTGTACATCAAACTGTGAGAGTACATATAAAGGAGCATGCAACTACAACTTGACTCGGTCAGGTACCGTCTTGGTGTTGATGCTCATGAGGTTCATCTGATCTTGCCAAGTCCTGTTGTGTTAGTAGTAATTCAGAAGTAGTGTTAGATGTGAAGGCAGCTTGGGAACTGGCCAGTTTCGGAGCAAACGAACGAGTAACTGGTTGAGATGCTGGTACAGTTGAAGCGGATGATGCAGCTGGTGGAGCAGGTGATACTGTGTTTGTAGATTTAGCCGGTGGACTTGGACCTTCTACTGCACTATAAGTATTAACAGAATCTCGACGACAGAACCTTTTCCGTTTCACCCGACGAGTAACAGCACTCCCTACTATATTATTTTCCTTGCTCTTTTTTGACTTTGCCATGTCAAGCTGTACCCACAACACAAAAGAATAAAATCACTCTTCAGAACTCATTGATGCATGATACAGACAAGCAATACTTTGATGTAAGACAACCATATGAGGATGGAATATGTAAGAAAAATAGGACGGCATGACATATTCACAGCTACGATGTGCAAACTAAGCAGAAGGATTTTCAAGAAAATAGAAGTAATGCAAGCTAGACACCATATGAAAGATGCAACCAATATTACTCTGCCAAGTTAAAAGTGTCTTGTCATAAGTGGCAATTCGAAAAATTAGAAGCAGTACAACGTAGAAATCAATGCAAGATGCAACTACTATCAAACTGCCATGTTAAAAGCGTCCAATCATGAGTTACTGATGCGGGATACACAACAGCAGTACTTTGATGTAAGAACATGGTATGATAGATAGATGCAGTGTATTCTAGACACAGAAAGCCATGTCATATGCACATGTATAACGTATAAACTCAGCAGGTGCAATTTAATATAAATAGAAGAAATACAGGCTAGACAACATATGCAACATGAAACCAATTATCACACTGTCAACTTAGAGCAAGCACCTGCGATGGTGGAGTACGAGAGATGAACTCATCATGTAGACTTGGGACTTCAACTTCATTAGCAGTAGTAGTGGCAAATCTAGAGAGTCTCTGTTTGCGTCGGTGCGGAGTACCACCAACATCCCCTAACTTACTCTTTTCCTTCCTATTTTCTGATATTGCCTTATGAAGTCAAAACCACAAGAAGATGAATAAAATTAGCTCTGCATAACTGGTCGATGCATGATATAGACGAACACTACTTTCATGTAAGGCAAGCGCAGGATAGGAGGATGGAATATATACAAAAAGACAGTGTTTCATATTCACACGTACGATAGGAGGATGGAATATGTATGAAAAAACAGTAAGCGGAAGGCATTTCAACAAAATTAGAAGAAATGAAAGCTAGGCACCATATGAACATGCAACCAATATCACTCTATCAGGTAAAAAGTGTGTCGTCATAAGTGCCATTTCAAGAAATTAGAAGCAGTACAAGCTAGAAGACAATGCAAGATGCAACCTACACTACTGGAAACAGGGAATTTGCCATCAGCCAGCTCTTTGCCATCTGCCAGCTGATGGCAAAGAACATCTTTGCCATCTTCTTATAAAAAACAGATGGCAAAGAACTAACACACGGCAAAGAACATGGTTGCCATCAGCCAATTCTTTGCCATCTGCTAGTGGATGGCAAAAAATCTTTGCCATCTGCCAGCAGATGGCAAAGAGGTTGGCAAATCCTGTGGCCGTCAAGAGGCTAACGGCATACCAGCCCCACCTCTTTGCCATCTGCCAGCAGATGGCAAAGATTCTTTGCCATCTGCTGGCAGATGGCAAAGAGATGGGACTATCTCTGTCCTTGCTAAAAAAAGCAAAGAGTGAAAAATTAAAGAAAAGAAAACCCCTAGCCTCCCTAAAAAAACCAGCCACCCCGAATCAGTCTCAGGCTCTCAGCCACTCCCGTGCGTGCTGCTGGATAGGGTTCGCCGCCGCCATCACCGATCGCCGCCGCCGCCCTCACCGGTCGCCGTCGTCGGTTTCCCCTACATGGCCGGAGGATAGGCCATCCCGCCGGTCCATTCCCGCCCCACCCCCATCCCGCGCGTGGAATCCCCTTTGACTCCCAGCCGCCCCCGCCGACGCCCACCAGCCGCGCCTGCCGGCGGGCCGCCTCGCGTCGCCCGATCCGCCGCCCGTCCCGCCTCCTCACCCAGGTTCGTCCGGAGCTCCTCCTCCTCCCACCGATACTGCCTCTGCTTGCTTGCGATTGCCGCTGGATCCGCGCTTGCTGCCGCTCTGGGCCAGGGAATGGCCGGATCTCCGCCCTGGGGACCGGGGAATGGCCGGATCTCGTCTGGGATTCAGTGTTGAAAAACTTGAAATGGTAGCGGTAGGTGGCGGCTTGGATCTCACCAGCAATGGATTGTACAGGTCTCCTACCCAGGAGGAGGACTATGAGGAGTAGGAGGAGGGGAGGCCTGCTGGGCGCGCGCAGGAGGCTCCCCGCTGGTCCCCAAAGCCTAAAATGCAAGGTGAGCTCGTCCCCTTCTCTTCTTCCCTATGGATCAGTGTCCTGGCTCATGTTCTCTGTTCTGTACATGTGTGCAGTTTATTTTCAGAGTACTTGTTGTGTGCAAAATCCTACCCTGGCGCATGTTGTTGGTTGTTTAATTCTGGAATCACAAGTTAATGCATTTTGCTATGTGGGTACTGCAATCTTATATGGGCAAGAAGTTCAATATGGTTTTTAGAAAAGGAAAGTCCAATCTGGTTTTTACAAAAGGCAAGTCCAATCTGGTCATGTAGCTAGGCAAATACAATTTGCAATTCCTGCCTTGCCGTAACAAGCTTGATTTGCTATGGTAGAAAAATAGAACTCCTAATATCCCGCCCTCCCCCGAGGATTCTGTGCCACTCCATGCCGGCAAGGCTTAAGCCTTCTTCTTCACGTTATTTTTTTCTAATAAGATCACCGTTCGTAAAGAAAAATCCCATAGATCGTGGATCATCTAAAGCAAAAGCCCTAGCGAGTCTGCGGAGGCCTAGCGAGTCTGCCGGCTTTGTCGTCCTCATGCCGCCGCCATGCCTGTGCTTGGGCGCCATCTATTGTGGCTTCTTCTCCACCAACTTGAGCGATTGATCTCCCCTTTTCCCATGCCGTCATGGTATCCTTGCTGACATGTGCTCGGCCATTATGTCCTGCAGATCCACCCACGCCCTCTCCATTGTCACTCCACCGGTCGCGTAGAGAAGATCGAGAAACGCAGCCTAACGCCGGTGTCGAGCTGATTCCGGGGATGATTCCACTCAAACGTAATGAGCATATATGAATATGTTTGCAGTACGTCCATGCCTTTGGGGCATCTGGAGCTTCACATAATTGCTAATTAGTGGCTGGGATTTTGACGTCGCCTCTTATACATATATAGAGTTGCACTGTGATTAAATTTATATTGCTTTAATAATGTTCAAGCTTGGAAAATGATGCTTAGTTCTAGACAATGGAAATAAGTTGTCATTATTTCGGAACTTATCCGTGCACCGAGACTTGCTACTTTGATTCTGTTGTTTGCTAGAGAGAATAGCTATGTAACCTGGCCGACCTCTCTAACCTCATTTATGAATTTGGTTTCTTAGAGTTCAACCATGTCTTTCAAAAATCAAACTAAAACATATTCCATTTATTTATCCCACTTTTTATAGGCAATCTGGTCATACCTTTGTAGTTCTATTTGCAAGACAGTTAGAGAACATTAGCTACCAACGATAGCACTATTTTTTGTCCGGCGAGGACATCGACATGCAGCCTGCTACGGACTCCACCACCAATCATCCTCATGTAGTGGCGTGAGTGTAACGCCCCGAGACCGATGTGCCAGGTGTCGTTCAGTTATTCGTTGTTGTTGTCTTGTCTTTTGCTTGCGTGTCATGCATTGCATATCATGTCATCATGTGCATTGCATCATCATGTTTTTAAAACGTGCATTCGTCCGGGTTCTCCGAGTTCTCTCCGTTGTTCGTTTTGAGACCAGACACACTTGCACGCGCCCGCGGCATGTCCGAAATATTATTTTATAAGTGGCCGGAAAATGTTCTCGGATTGGGTTGAAATTTGGTGTGTGGTCTTATTATAGTGTCGACAGACCGCCTGCCAAGTTTCATCGCAATCGGAGTTCGTTTGACGCCCCAACGGATAACTATAGCGACAGTATAGCCGGTCAAAACGTCGGACGTTTTCGGTCTCCGGAAACAGTCGCCGGGCCTCCCTCTCTTCTCTTCCCTCAGCTCGAGACCGTCTACACAGTCCGCTACCTACCGCCAGGTCCAGCCTAACCCCTCTCGTCAGCCCGCGACCCCCCTCACGCGCGTCCGAAAGTTGTCCCGAACCCGACCCGGACTGTCGCCACCGTTGTGTCTGGATCATCCCCAAACGTCTACAAAACGTCTCTGTTTTGTTATTTGGGCTCCCTAACTATTTTATTCGCGACCATCCGATTTTTATCGAAGGGACCAGATGACCCTAAGCCTACCCACTCGCTATATATTCAGCCTAACCCTAGCCCCTAGCTGTCCCATCCACCCTCTCCCGAGCGCCGCCACTCTTCTTGTCCCTTCCTCCTCGGGATCCTCCCCGATCCAAAAATCCAGCCATCCACCTGCGCCTCCCTCCTTCCTCGTTTTCCCTAGCCGGCCAACCCCCACCGAGATCCAGATCCTCCAGCCGCCACCTCCTCGGTTCCCGAGGCCCAGCCTCCTCTCGCTCTCGTGCGCGAGCAGTAGCACATGCAGGAGCTCCGCCTCCTCTCGCGAGCGCCCAGGCCCGTGCTCCTCCTCCCTCTTTCTTCCCCTCCCTCTCTCTATTTTCGCTCACAGGAGACAACCATGGGCGCTGTGTTCGCAAGCAGCAGCTGCCGTCGTCTTCCCCCGCCTCGCCTGTGACCTCCTCTGCATCGGTTCCGGCCCCAACGACTGATCCCCTTGCCTCCTCGTTCCCGTGTGTGCAGCTGAGCAAGGGACCTCGCGCCCGATCCTTCCCCTCGTCCAGGAGGTAGGAGCCCGAGCTCATCGATCCCTCCTCGCCGGCCAAGTCCTCGCAAGCCACCACCCTCGCCGGCGAACCCCAGGCAGGAGCCCCGTCGCCCTCTTCCTCCTCCCTGACCTGCCCCTCTCCTCCCTGCTTCATCCTCTCCCTCCCGCAGGTCGTCGTCGTCGGTGGAGATCCGCGCCTCCCTGTCGTCTCGCCTCGCCATCGACCGGATCTGGCACCCCGAGGCCGGATCCGCCGCCCAGTAACCCGTTCCAGCCCTCGCGAGCGCCACCGGACCCTCCCTCGCCGGAGCTTTGCTACGCCGTCGCCATGGTCCTCTGCTTCGTGCGGGATGAGACGAGGTGACCGCTGCCGTACGTGGGTCGCTGCGCGTTGACCCTTCCCCGATTGAACCAAGGCCGGCCGGCCCAGCGTGCCTCCTCCCGTGCCAGATCCGGCCCAGCCCCGCAGCCCCAAGCCGGCCTGCCTCCTCCTCTCTGCTACCGGGCAGCCCAGGGGTGAGCCGAACCCCAGCGCCCCCTCCTCTTGTTTTTTTTTACTCTTGTTGGGCTGCCCAGTGCACTGTTCAGATTCGTCCCGATTCATGTTTTTTCCCTGCAGAACGTTTTGTCCAATTATTCCTGAGACTGCCAGTTTTACAGTTTAGTCCCCCTAGTTCATGCATTTAATAACTCACTAACCGTGCATCGGATTAAAATAAGTTATATATGAAACTTGCTCAGAATTTTGTGTAGATTAATAATATCCAACTTTCATCTATATTTAAAATGTTAAAAATGTTGTTTGCATTAATTTGCTCCTATGCCATGCTAAAATGCTTTAATTCATAACTAAATAACCGTAACTCGGAATTAAATAAACTTTATATGTATTTGGGGTGGAAAAATGCCTAGTTTAACATGGTCCACTTTATTTTCCTGTTTAACAGCAATAAAATATGTTTTAGGGCAGAACAGTACCAAATTTGAATATTGCTCATGAGGATTTTCCGGAATTGTTGTTTATTCTTCCGGCCTCATTTAAACTTGCTTAAATAGTTAGTTTCCATTATGCTTCACCCCTTGCCACGTTTAACAACATTTAATATTGTTGAGTAGCTCACAACCGAGAGAGAACTAAATAATTGTCGTGGTGTTTCGTCAATATGCAACTCGTTGCATATTGAGCTCCACTTAATTTGTAGGGTTGCTTGTGCTCTTTGCCATGCCATGCCTCATTAAACTGGACATGCATCATACTTGATTGCGCATCATGCCATGTTTATGTGATCTTTGTTTACTATGTTGTTTGCTTCTTTCCGGTTTGCTTCTCTCGTTAGCTTCGGTTTCGTTCCGGAGTTGTGAGGATCCGTTCGACTTCGTCCGTTTGTCTTCTTCATGGACTCGTTCTTCTTCCTTGCGGGATTTCAGGCAAGATGATCATACCCTCGAAATCACTACTATCTTTGCTATGCTAGTTTGCTCGCTCTTTTGCTTTGCCACTGCTACGATGCCAACCATTTGCTTGTCAGCCTCCCAATTGCATGATTGAACCTCTAACCCACCATTGTCCTAGCAAACCGTTGATTGGCTATGTTACCGCTTTGCTCAGCCCTTCTTATAGCGTTGTTAGTTGCAGGTGAAGATTGGAGCCGTTCCTTGTTGGAACATTTATTTACTTGTTGGGATATCACAATATATCTTACTTAATTAATGCATCTATATACTTGGTAAAGGGTGGAAGGCTCGGCCTTATGCCTGGTGTTTTGTTCCACTCTTGCCGCCCTAGTTTCCGTCATATCGGTGTTATGTTCCCGGATTTTGCGTCCCTTACGCGGTTGGGCTATTATGGGAACCCCTTGACAGTTCGCCTTAAGTAAAGCTCTTCCAGCAATGCCCAACATTGGTTTTACCATTCGCCACCTAGCCTCTTTTTCCCTTGGGTTTCGTGGACTCAAGGGTCATCATTATTTTACCCCCCGGGCCAGTGCTCCTCTGAGTGTTGGTCCAACCTGTCAGCTGCCGGTGGCCACCAGGGGCAACTCTGGGTTGGCCTACCCGCACCTAAGACAACCTGAGTGTGCCCTGAGAAAGAGATATGTGCAGCTCCTATCGGGATTTGTCGGCACATTCGGGCGGTGTTGCTGGTTTAGTTTTACCCTGTCGAAATGTCTTGTTGTACCGGGATACCGAGTCTGATCGGAATGTCTCGGGTGGAGGTCTATTCCTTCGTTGACCGTGAGAGCTTGTGATGGGCTAAGTTGGGACACCCTGCAGGGATTTGAACTTTCGAAAGCCGTGCCCGCGGTTATGGGCAGATGGGAATTTGTTAACGTCCGGTTGTAGAAAACCCGAAGTTGACCTTAATTAAAATACATCAACCGCATGTGTAACCATGATGGTCTCTTTCCGGCGGAGTCCGGGAAGTGAACATGGTTGTTGGAGTTATGCCTGACGTAGGTTGTTATAGGATCACTTCTTGATCATACTCTTATCGACCGTGCTTTGCCCTCTCTTCTCGCTCTCTTTTGTGATTGTAGCCACCATATATGCTAGTCGCTTGCTGCAGCTCCACCTCATTACTCCATCCTTCCTATGAGCTTAAATAGTCTTGATCTCGCGGGTGCGAGATTGCTGAGTCCCCATGGCTCACAGATACTTCCAAAACCAGCTTGCAGGTGCCGTTGAGTCCGTGCAGATGACGCAACCAAGCTCAGGAGGAGCTCGATGAAGATCTTGTCCTTTGTATTGTTTCCGTTCTAGTTGATCAGTATTGGAGCCCAGTTGGGGTCGATCGGGGACCTTTGTCGCATTTGGGGTTCTTCTTTTATTTAGGCTCCGTAGCCGGGCCCTGATTGTATTTGGTTATTGTAATGCTTTATTCATGTATTTGTGTGAAGTGGCGATTGTAAGCCAACTATGTATCTCTTTCCCTTATTGTATTACATGGGTTGTGTGAAGATTACCTCACTTGCGACATATGCCTTCAATGCGATTATGCCTCTAAGTCGTGCCTCGACACGTGGGAGATATAGTCGCATCGAGGGCGTGACAAGTTGGTAATCAGAGCCTTCCCCGACCTTAGGAGCCCCATTGCTTGATCGTTTTTAGTGGCCGAGTTGTGTCTAGAAAAATGTTTTGAGTCATTTAGGAATTATATATCGGAGAGTTTAGGAATTCTTTTTACTCCCCAGTCTCCTCATCGCTCTGGTAAGGCATCCTGACGTAGAGTTTTGACTCTTCTCTTCTCAAATTTCACTAAAAAAATTTTAGGATCACGCGGGTATCTTGGAAACGTTCCGATGGTTTTATGACGAGAACATTGTCTTGGTGCCTCCTGTCAGGGGTTTTGTGGAAGTGTCCCGGGGAGTTGAGCTCTGAGGTGTTGTCATCATAATTTTATCGTTGCAGTTCTGGAATACCTGAGTTTAGTACGCCGACATCGAAAATCTCTTTTATGCAGTTGTTGGTGAGATAACCCCGATAACCCAGTACTGAGGTGAGTACGGGAGTATCGCCATAACTTGTATAACGGATGCTTTTCGAAGGTTGAGGTAGATGATTTCCGAAGGTTTCTTGGTTATGTGTTGAAGGATGGATACAGCTGGATGTAGGATTTGCTAGTTTGGGTGAGATATTATGCTTCCCCTGTATCCCCAACACCTAATTGCATAACCGGAAAATTTCGGGAGTTTCATAGGTGGGAATTCAAGTAGCTCTTAGGATATCTTTTCGACATATGTATGATATGAAATTGGGGTTCGACGTCTAGTGGTCCGCCTATTCACGGTCGTTTTTACAGTGGTCTCGTTGTGTCTTAAAGAGTCCTTGGCTATGCCGACTCGGGGACGCTTCGTATGTCATGTGCACTGCCTTGTACATGATGGTGCTGTACGATCGAGCCCGTGTAGGCCCCACCACGAAAACTTCGAACGGAATCTCTATCATATGTTTGTTCCGGCTTATTCTGCAAGCCAGTCCTTTGTTTTTGTTTTGAGTTGTGGTATTCGAGTTGCTTCGGAGTCAAGTGTTGATTCCATACCTTTCTTAAATGGTGTTCTCATATTTCTATGGGAGTGCTAATCCTTTCGATCATCGAGATTGTCATGTCAATTCTTTCCAACCGGTGTGCTTCTTTTCAAGTGGATCCGATCATTTCAACATTCGCAAGATCACCTCTCAGTTTTCTCAACGGTGTTTGTTTCATCCGTCCCAAGTTGTTTTTGTTTTCCCGCCCTCCCACCCCTTTTTCTTAAAGGACTAAGATTTCTTCTTCAAGTATCCATTTTATTGATGGGAAGTTTCTCCATTCTTTTTTCCGTCAATGTTCTTACCTGGTGGTTCTCAAGAAGATGTTCTACTAGTTCGTCATTCCTCATTCCTTTCTCTTCTCCGGTGGATTCAAGTCAAGTTTTGTTGATCATACCTTTTTCCTCATTTCAATGTCTTCTCATACTGGTGCACCTCATTATAATTCTACTTCTCGCTACTTGTTGTTCCGGAGTGCTCAAGATATCTCGAAGATTCGTGTTTCCACTCTGCATTCGTTCAAGCTCTTTCGAGATTGGTATCTCATTCAAGTCATTTAACTCAACCGGTGCAACATCTCTTTTAAATCTTTTCAACGGTGTTCTTTTGAGTGGGCCCTAACCCACAGGTCTTTTCCCAGGATCTTACCTGACTCTTCTAATTCTCCCGGAGATGTCCTTAAAATTCTTTTCGAAGTTTGACGTAAGAATGAGTTATCATCAGTCAAATGCCATCTCCTAGATCTTTCACAATTATTTTCATCATTGGCTCAACCTCTTCGTTTTGATTCTTTCGGAGTGTCTAAATAATTCTTGGTGGTGTTTCTCGTTGTCATTCTCATCATTTGAAGACCGAAGAAGAGTTTCTCTTTAATCTTGCTCTATTCTCTTCAAGATTCATGGTGCTAGCTTGTTGCCATCCTCTCATAATTGTTTTCGATGGTGAGAATCTTTTTCACCCATCAGGAGATATTCAAGAGTCTTCTCAGTTTGTCATCCGGAGTCCATCAATTCAGGTTTATTCATTCTCAGCCGTCAGTTATCATTCTCCTATCTTGCCGGTGCATCTATCGAATATCCTCTAATCAGTTCTTGATCTCTTTGTTCTCATGTATCTAGTTTGTCTCAAGCACCTTCGTTCATTTGCTAATTCTTACCGGTGATGCACCCCTACTTCGATCATTTTCGATTCTTACGATGGTTCGTTCAAGATTTTTTCTTCTTTCTTATCATATCAATTCATTTGTTGTTCCAATCCTACCGGTGGTTCGTTGAAGACCTTCTCAAGTTTACGCCATATCTCCCTTAATCCTTTCTACAAGAATAAGTGGTATGCCAAATCCGTTGCTTGTCATCAATTTAAATTGGTGAAGGATGCGCATAACATAATTCTTATTCTGGTTTCATCCAAGTGATTAATCCTTTCCTTCAGAGTTTGTCCAGGAGGAATAAAATTCTTGGCTGCTTGTTGTTCATCTTTCTTCCGGAGTTCTAAGTTTTCCGCATTATCTCGTCGCGAAACTCCATCTGAATCATCGCAAGGCTTCACCTTGTGTTTCAACTTCTCTTTCTTTTTATCATCCTTTTATTACCGGAGTTCTTCATGGAGGCTCTACATGGTGGTTCATCAAGGATTCCTTTCATTCTTCAATTGTTCTTCAGGTTTTCTCTCGAAGTTATGACCCGCCAAGCTATACTCTAAAATAAACATGGTGCTCAACACATGTTTTGTTTTGAGGAGCTCAAGTATTCTTCATCTTGCATTTCGAAGTGCAATTCTTTCTACCTTATCTTTTGAGGTGGTATTATGTTATTCTTGATAATGTTCCCTTCGTGTTTCATGATTCACAAATTATCAAGAATGAGGTAGTTTAAATCCATTAATCTCGTCATTGGAGTTATCTTGGATTATATTTCACCTTAAGCCTTCCCTAAGGATGGTTGTTATTATGGTGCTTATAAATGATCCAAGTTTCTTCATTTATCCTCCCGGTGAAATAAGTTTCTCGTCTTCTTGTTCATATCAATCCAATCTTGTTTTTCGTAAGTGGCAGGTTGTCACCTCATTATTTGAGATGTACTCCACAAGACCATAGCAAGCTTATCTTTTCGTTGTTGGTTTTCAACAACTCCATTCTAGCATTTGTTGTATCTGTGATCTCGCAAGATCTTGTTTCCCTTCGTTCCGGAGTCATTGTGATGTTGCTCTTTTCAACCCATCATCTCGTTTGTCAAAGATCATGTTCTTTTCGTGCTTATCCATTTAACCAAAGTGTCGTGTCCTCTGCTCAAGTTCTTTTCATCTTATCTAGGCTTGTATCACTTTTCAACCGGAGTGCTGTTCGAATTTGGTCTTCCTTGGTCCCCTTCCTTAACCGGCGTGTTTTCAATATATATCTTCCCTTCAACCTCAAGGTTTTTCGCAAATGCTCTTTGTCCCTCGTTTCTAACGTAGTGTTTTCGACCTAGTTCACCTTCGTGGTATTCTTTTCTCGAATTGTTCAACCTCGCAAGGTTCTTTGGTTTCACTCATTTGTAAAAGAAGCAACTTAGTTTACCTCTTCTCTTTCTCTTCCGTTTTCCCTCCGGTGCCATTCTAGATCTCGGGACGAGATCCTCTCATAGTGATGGAGTGTTGTAACGCCCCGAGACCGATGTGCCAGGTGTCGTTCAGTTATTCGTTGTTGTTGTCTTGTCTTTTGCTTGCGTGTCATGCATTGCATATCATGTCATCATGTGCATTGCATCATCATGTTTTTAAAACGTGCATTCGTCCGGGTTCTCCGAGTTCTCTCCGTTGTTCGTTTTGAGACCAGACACACTTGCACGCGCCCGCGGCATGTCCGAAATATTATTTTATAAGTGGCCGGAAAATGTTCTCGGATTGGGTTGAAATTTGGTGTGTGGTCTTATTATAGTGTAGACAGACCGCCTGCCAAGTTTCATCGCAATCGGAGTTCGTTTGACGCCCCAACGGATAACTATAGCGGCAGTATAGCCGGTCAAAACGTCGGACGTTTTCGGTCTCCGGAAACAGTCGCCGGGCCTCCCTCTCTTCTCTTCCCTCAGCTCGAGACCGTCTACACAGTCCGCTACCTACCGCCAGGTCCAGCCTAACCCCTCTCGTCAGCCCGCGACCCCCCTCACGCGCGTCCGAAAGTTGTCCCGAACCCGACCCGGACTGTCGCCACCGTTGTGTCCGGATCATCCCCAAACGTCTACAAAACGTCTCCGTTTTGTTATTTGGGCTCCCTAACTATTTTATTCGCGACCGTCCGATTTTTATCGAAGGGACCAGATGACCCTAAGCCTACCCACTCGCTATATATTCAGCCTAACCCTAGCCCCTAGTTGTCCCATCCACCCTCTCCCGAGCGCCGCCACTCTTCTTGTCCCTTCCTCCTCGGGATCCTCCCCGATCCAAAAATCCAGCCATCCACCTGCGCCTCCCTCCTTCCTCGTTTTCCCTAGCCGGCCAACCCCCACCGAGATCCAGATCCTCCAGCCGCCACCTCCTCGGTTCCCGAGGCCCAGCCTCCTCTCGCTCTCGTGCGCGAGCAGCAGCACCTGCAGGAGCTCCGCCTCCTCTCGCGAGCGCCCAGGCCCGTGCTCCTCCTCCCTCTTTCTTCCCCTCCCTCTCTCTATTTTCGCTCACAGGAGACAACCATGGGCGTTGTGTTCGCAAGCAGCAGCTGCCGTCGTCTTCCCCCGCCTCGCCTGTGACCTCCTCTGCATCGGTTCCGGCCCCGACGACTGATCCCCTTGCCTCCTCGTTCCCGTGCGTGCAGCAGCTGAGCAAGGGACCTCGCGCCCGATCCTTCCCCTCGTCCAGGAGGTAGGAGCCCGAGCTCCTCGATCCCTCCTCGCCGGCCAAGTCCTCGCAAGCCACCACCCTCGCCGGCGAACCCCAGGCAGGAGCCCCGTCGCCCTCTTCCTCCTCCCTGACCTGCCCCTCTCCTCCCTGCTTCATCCTCTCCCTCCCGCAGGTCGTCGTCGTCGGTGGAGATCCGCGCCTCCCTGTCGTCTCGCCTCGCCATCGACCGGATCTGGCACCCCGAGGCCGGATCCGCCGCCCAGTAACCCGTTCCAGCCCTCGCGAGCGCCACCGGACCCTCCCTCGCCGGAGCTTTGCTACGCCGTCGCCATGGTCCTCTGCTTCGTGCGGGATGAGACGAGGTGACCGCTGCCGTACGTGGGTCGCTGCGCGTTGACCCTTCCCCGATTGAACCAAGGCCGGCCGGCCCAGCGTGCCTCCTCCCGTGCCAGATCCGGCCCAGCCCCGCAGCCCCAAGCCGGCCTGCCTCCTCCTCTCTGCTACCGGGCAGCCCAGGGGTGAGCCGAACCCCAGCGCCCCCTCCTCTTGTTTTTTTTACTCTTGTTGGGCTGCCCAGTGCACTGTTCAGATTCGGCCCGATTCATGTTTTTTCCCTGCAGAACGTTTTGTCCAATTATTCCTGAGACTGCCAGTTTTACAGTTTAGTCCCCCTAGTTCATGCATTTAATAACTCACTAACCGTGCATCGGATTAAAATAAGTTATATATGAAACTTGCTCAGAATTTTGTGTAGATTAATAATATCCAACTTTCATCTATATTTAAAATGTTAAAAATGTTGTTTGCATTAATTTGCTCCTATGCCATGCTAAAATGCTTTAATTCATAACTAAATAACCGTAACTCGGAATTAAATAAACTTTATATGTATTTGGGGTGGAAAAATGCCTAGTTTAACATGGTCCACTTTATTTTCCTGTTTAACAACAATAAAATATGTTTTAGGGCAGAACAGTACCAAATTTGAATATTGCTCATGAGGATTTTCCGGAATTGTTGTTTATTCTTCCGGCCTCATTTAAACTTGCTTAAATAGTTAGTTTCCATTATGCTTCACCCCTTGCCACGTTTAACAACATTTAATATTGTTGAATAGCTCACAACCGAGAGAGAACTAAATAATTGTCGTGGTGTTTCGTCAATATGCAACTCGTTGCATATTGAGCTCCACTTAATTTGTAGGGTTGCTTGTGCTCTTTGCCATGTCATGCCTCATTAAACCGGACATGCATCATACTTGATTGCGTATCATGCCATGTTTATGTGATGTTTGTTTACTATGTTGTTTGCTTCTTTACGGTTTGCTTCTCTCGTTAGCTTCGGTTTCGTTCCGGAGTTGTGAGGATCCGTTCGCCTTCGTCCGTTTGTCTTCTTCATGGACTCGTTCTTCTTCCTTGCGGGATTTCAGGCAAGATGATCATACCCTCGAAATCACTACTATCTTTGCTATGCTAGTTTGCTCGCTCTTTTGCTTTGCCACTGCTACGATGCCTACCATTTGCTTGTCAGCCTCCCAATTGCATGATTGAACCTCTAACCCAGCATTGTCCTAGCAAACCGTTGATTGGCTATGTTACCGTTTTGCTCAGCCCTTCTTATAGCGTTGTTAGTTGCAGGTGAAGATTGGAGCCGTTCCTTGTTGGAACATTTATTTACTTGTTGGGATATCACAATATATCTTACTTAATTAATGCATCTATATACTTGGTAAAGGGTGGAAGGCTCGGCCTTATGCCTGGTGTTTTGTTCCACTCTTGCCGCCCTAGTTTCCGTCATATCGGTGTTATGTTCCTGGATTTTGCGTCCCTTATGCGGTTGGGCTATTATGGGAACCCCTTGACAGTTCGCCTTAAGTAAAGATCTTCCAGCAATGCCCAACATTGGTTTTACCATTCGCCACCTAGCCTCTTTTTCCCTTGGGTTTCGCGGACTCAAGGGTCATCATTATTTTACCCCCCGGGCCAGTGCTCCTCTGAGTGTTAGTCCAACCTGTCAGCTGCCGGTGGCCACCAGGGGCAACTCTGGGTTGGCCTACCCGCACCTAAGACAATCTGAGTGTGCCCTGAGAAAGAGATATGTGCAGCTCCTATCGGGATTTGTCGGCACATTCGGGCGGTGTTGCTGGTTTAGTTTTACCCTGTCGAAATGTCTTGTTGTACCGGGATACCGAGTCTGATCGGAATGTCTCGGGTGGAGGTCTATTCCTTCGTTGACTGTGAGAGCTTGTGATGGGCTAAGTTGGGACACCCTGCAGGGATTTGAACTTTCGAAAGCCGTGCCCGCGGTTATGGGCAGATGGGAATTTGTTAACGTCCGGTTGTAGAAAACCCGAAGTTGACCTTAATTAAAATACATCAACCGCCTGTGTAACCATGATGGTCTCTTTCCGGCGGAGTCCGGGAAGTGAACATGGTTGTTGGAGTTATGCCTGACGTAGGTTGTTATAGGATCACTTCTTGATCATACTCTTATCGACCGTGCTTTGCCCTCTCTTCTCGCTCTCTTTTGCGATTGTAGCCACCATATATGCTAGTCGCTTGCTGCAGCTCCACCTCATTACTCCATCCTTCCTATGAGCTTAAATAGTCTTGATCTCGCGGGTGCGAGATTGCTGAGTCCCCGTGGCTCACAGATACTTCCAAAACCAGCTTGCAGGTGCCGTTGAGTCCGCGCAGATGACGCAACCAAGCTCAGGAGGAGCTCGATGAAGATCTTGTCCTTTGTATTGTTTCCGTTCTAGTTGATCAGTATTGGAGCCCAGTTGGGGTCGATCGGGGACCTTTGTCGCATTTGGGGTTCTTCTTTTATTTAGGCTCCGTAGCCGGGCCCTGATTGTATTTGGTTGTTGTAATGCTTTATTCATGTATTTGTGTGAAGTGGCGATTGTAAGCCAACTATGTATCTCTTTCCCTTATTGTATTACATGGGTTGTGTGAAGATTACCTCACTTGCGACATATGCCTTCAATGCGATTATGCCTCTAAGTCGTGCCTCGACACGTGGGAGATATAGTCGCATCGAGGGCGTGACAGTGAGGTGCCCATGTGTCAAGATGGTGGTGCAACGGCTGGCAACAGCGTGTCTGGATGCCATGGGCAGATGGGTGACAGTGATATACGTCTTACATAGATGTATGATTTCCTCTTTTCCACTGGATTATGATGAAATTAAGGATCAAGTATCATATGCTTGCATGATAGCTACGTACAGTTTTTCTGTACAAATGGTGTGTTGCACTGCTATTTTGTTGAAAAGAAATTATCTTGCAGATCCTTTTATTTCATAGTTTCTTTCCCTTATAATATTTATTGATGATTTGGTTGATTTCTTGACTAGAGAGATTTGAAGATACAAATAATTATTATTTTATGAATACGCGGTATGATCAAAATATTATTTACATACAGGTATACAAATATTATTTGTGTACAGTTGAATATTTCTAGGCTTTTCTTTCTGTTCGTCCCAGACATGTTTGCTTGGATTAAAAACTGTTATAGCGTCACCTTAGATTTTAAACATTTCTTGTGTGTAACTTGACATGATGTGTACCTAATTATATATTTTCTTCTGCATGATATGTTGGTCTTTCTCAATGCACTCCATCTCAGCCGCTTCAGGTCACCATGAACTCAGTCCATCAGTGTTACAAATTTATGAGTTCTTCCTTTTATATCTATTATATTCATGCCAAACTACATTTATACTACCAAAACCATTCTAGTTGATACATCACATACACTTCTCAAATATGTTTTCATTGGCAAAAAAATCATCGCATGCTTCCATTTATACTACCAAAACCATTCAGGAAGTAACACATGTCCATCTATACATCCTTCCATTGGCAAAAAAATCATCGCATTTTTTCTCTGTTTCATTTATAGGTTAAATGGTATACAAAATTTTTGGTTATGTTCATATAATTTTGTCATGTAGTTTGTAGTGTTCTTAATAAGGAAAAATGCTATAGCTACCTTTTTTATTCCAAACTCATGCGGAGACACGTGTAGTTTTATCCACACGATAATATTAATTTTGTCACTGGACCGTATATATGAACCCATTTTTGTATATAGTTTTCATAAGATAAAACATTTATATGTCTATTTAATTTCCTATTTTGAATTTTTTTATACATAAAATATTTGTAGTTTTTATTCATGCAGTAAGAATGTTCTTTATGTGTTGACCATATATCTCAAACAATGGCAGTTTATATAACTTTCTAGTATGTAATTCCGTAGTAAGAATGTTCTTTATGTGTTGACCATATATATCAAACGATGACCATATATCGTAGCTTATTTGATCCGATATATCTGAGGCGTTTACTATGATTGCTATGACTTTTAATAATCAGTAATTATAACCTGTGAATGTTGGATGTTATGTCTTCTTGCACAACGCGTTGAATGTTGTACAATGGATTGATAAGTTTCATCAGCATTGCTTGCTTCCACATGGCATGTGTGACATGCTATTGACCATCTAGCGAGGAGACGCCACATATAAACGTCGAGCTCGCAGATGTGTCATGCTATAACAACCTCCTTTAAAATGTTGTATCATCTGCCACAAAATTGATAGTTAATTTAATATTATTGTGTCATTGTATTACTTTTTTTAATGATTTGAGATTACTCACCACGTGCCAGCCAATGTGCACGTCTCTTTTTTGATATATTATTAGAAACTCCTGATTTGAGCTGGTTAATATTTTTGGTAGTCAAAATTACTAAAATATTATAAACTACAAAAATAAGGATCGACCCCAGCTTGCTAATCCAGAGCATAGCCCTATTTTTTTGCTGATCTCATCGCATGAAATACTCTTCTTCTTTTTTTGGCTGATCTCATCGCATGAAATACTCCCTGTGTAAAACCCGGACTGGGCCTTGTACACGTACGGATTGGAGTGCTCTAGAATGGCTTATATTTAATACGGGCTGAAACTTTCCATCCTTAGCCAATACTATATTAGAGATGCTAAAAAAAGCCAAGACTATATTAGTACTTTTGATTTCAGTTGACAGCGGATTGGTTACTCATATATACATGGATGTGCGTACGTGGCCAGGACTTATGTACGTGTCCGACCTGCCCTCTTTTACTCTTTCTTAGCATGAGGTCTGGACAACTGTTTATGTGTGTACGTGATCATGACTCCTTTTGACGGGCTATTTCTAATTCTTTCTATTTTTAAGGGAATATTTCTAATTCTTTCTATGTCCCATTTTGTAGATTTGCTTCAGATCACGGAAGCTTGGGTTGATGGAGCTTGTCTTTAGTTTTTGTTTTGACTTTGTGAAACTTGCTACTTATGATGAAACTGTGTAATATTGATGAAACTATGTATATGTATAGATGAAACTTGCTACTATTGGTAAACTATTGTTAACATGTGTTGGATATGTGTTTGATATATATGTGTTCATGACTATTGGTAATATGTGTTGAATATGCTATATTGGTCATATAAATATATTTGTGTTTGATTTTCTGTGAAAATGAATTGATATAAGAAAAAATATATTAAATGGGGCAATATAGTCACTTTGCCATCTGCTGGCAGATGGCAAAGAGCTTTGCCATCAGCTGGCAGATGGCAAAGAGGCCACGTGTCATCTACATGTAAAATTTGGGCTGGCCTATTTGGGCCCTTTGCCATCTGCCAACAGATGGCAAAGAGCTTTGCCATCTACTGGCAGACGGCAAAGCATGCAGCCTTTGCCATCTACTGGCAGACGGCAAAGTATGCCGTTAGCCTTCTAACGGGGCTAACCCCGTTAAGAGGCTTTGCCATCTGCCAGCAGATGGCAAAGCCACAGGCTCTTTGCCATCAGCCAGCAGATGGCAAAGAAGCCTTTACCGGCAGGGTTTCAAACGAACTGTTTGCCATCTACTGGCAGATGGCAAAGCCTTTGCCATCCGCCGACCATGCCTTTGCCATCTACCATGGCAGATGGCAAAGTGCCAGATTCCGGTAGTGCTACATCACAGTCCCATGTTAAATGTGTCTTATGGGTAAGTGATCATTGCAGGTATAAGTTGTAAGCTACGCAGATGCAATTCTACATAATCAGAAGCAATACAAACTAGACATCATACGGACAACGCAACCACGTATAACAGTTGCAAGTAAGAGCAAACACCTGTGATGGTGGAGTAGGGGAGATGTGCTCATCATGTACATGTATGTTCTAGAAACAGGAATACGTGTCATATTCACAGGCATTATGTGTAAAGTAAGCAGATGCAATTCAAGTTAGAAGCAATACAAGCTAGACATCATATGCAACATGCAACCACATATAATAGTGTCAAGTTAGAACAAGCAACTGTGATGGTGGAGTAGGGGAGATGTGCTCATCATCTACACAGCTACGTTGACTGTCCAGCCTTGTGTTGTCTTGCGAATCTTGTTAGGAGGATGGCGGAGTAGAATCTTTAGAGACCCCCTATTTGAGTTGCTCCGAAGGACCACCATCATCCACTCCCGGACTAATTTCCTTCAGCTATAATGATTTTGCATTGTGAAGTCAAACCGATAAGAAAAAGGAATAAAATTCGCTCTTCAGAACTCATTCATGCATGATACCGACGAACACTCCTCGGATGAAAGGCAAACACATGATGTGAGGATGGAATATGTATGAAAAACAGGATGGTGTGACATACTCACACCTATGATGTGGTAACTAAGCAGAAGACATTTCAACAAATTAGAAGCACTGCAAGCTAGACACCATATGAAAGATGCAACAAATATCACTCTGCCAAGTTCAAACTGTATGGCGTTTCAAAAAATTAGAAGCAATATATGCTAGAAATCATATGCAAGACACAACCAATATCACAGTGGTGACTTAAAGGTGCCTTATCATAAGTGACTGATGCAGGATATGTAAGAATAGTAGTCTGATGTAGAAACAGGAACACATGTCATATTCACAGGCATTATGTGTAAAGTAAGCAGATGCAATTCAACAAAGTTAGAAGCAATACAAGCTAGACATCATACGCAACATGCAACCACATATAATAGTGCCAAGTTAGAGCAAGCACCTGTGATGGTGGAGTAGGGGAGATGTGCTCATCATCTACACAGCTATGTTGACTATCTAGCCTTGCGTTGTCTTGTGAATCTTGTTGGGAGGATGGCGGAGTAGAATCTTTAGAGAACCTCTATTTCAGTTCCTTGGAAGGACCACCATCATCCAGTGCCTTGCCAATTTCCTTCAGCTTTATTGATTTTGCATTGTGAGGTCATACCGACAAGAAAAAGGAATATCATTCGCTCCTCAGAACTCATTCATGCATGATACTGACGAACACTACTCTGATGAAAGGCAAAGTCATGATACGAGGATGGAATATGTACGAAAAAATGGAGGGCTTGACATATTCACACCTATGATGTGGTAACTAAGCAGAAGGCACTTCAACAAATTAGAAACACTGCAAGATACCATATGGAAGGTGCAATCAATATCACTCTGCCAAGTTAAAATTGTCTCGTCATAGGTGGCGTTCATCAAACTAGAAGCAATACATGCTAGAAATCATATTCAAGACGCAAACCAATATCACACTGCCAACTTAAAGGTGTCCCATCATAAGTGACTGATGCAGGATACACAAAAAGAGTAGTTTCATGTAAGAACATGGTGTGATAGATAGATATAGTATGTACCAAAAACAGGAAAGCGTGTCATATTCACATGTATCATGTGTAAGCTAAGCAGATGCAGTTTACACTAATTAGGAGCAATACAAGCTAGACACCATATGCAACATGCAACCAGATATCACACTGCCAAGTTAGAGCAAGCACCTTGGATGGTGGAGTAGGGGAGCGGAGACTTGGACCATGTAATGCACTATCAGTACAAGGAGAATCGGTACAGATGCTC
>NC_041387.1:567989060-567990428 GCF_002162155.2 Triticum dicoccoides | reverse complement strand
TAGTAGTTGGCAGATATGATTTCATCATATTGTTCGGTAGGATATCCCTGGCTGTTAGGCTGGATGGTAATACGAGGCAAAGTTTTACCCTAGTTCGGATCGGACCCTTGCAGTTGAAGAAAGAGCCTACTCCTGGTACTGTATATTAGTGATAGGGGTGTGTACAAAGTACACGTGAATACCAGGCATTGTGCGTGTGTGTATACTATCGATGAACTAGCCCCCAAGCTTGTATAACATACTAGGGCCTAGGGTTACAAATCATGTATAGTCAGCTTATCACCAGTGGAGATAGAGTCCTCCGCGACTCTGGTAGCTTCGTGTTGTACGCCGAGTCCTCCACATGGGTCTCCGTATAACACGTCTCGGTCCAACCTATATGTGGCGCAGGATGGAACCGACCCATGAGTCTTCATGTTGACCCACCACAACTAGAAATGATGTGCCCACCACACCACACACGCAATCGTCCAACAAAAGTAAGCATATACAATAGTACAACGGTATCTAGCTCCCGATACGTCTCCATATTTTGTTGATGACACTGACAGACTTTGCATTTGATGCGTGCTCCGTATTTTGTTGACGACACTTACAGTCATTGTATTTGAAGCGAAAGCACGATATGGTCACTAGACTTCAGAATAAGCTCATCATGGTCACCATATACATTTTGTCGTGCTAACCAACATGTGGTTGGATAGTTAGAGGATAGTGGTTTCTCGAGCCCACCAAGGTTAAAGTCCCGGTGCTCGCATTTGTCTAGTGTTAATTTCAGTATTTTCCGGCGATGTACATTCAGTGGGAGGAGACGTTCCACTCGACTACGAGGCACCTATGGTGACTTCGTAAAATCTCAAGATCATATATGCTGGCCCACTCTCTCGAAGGTGCTCATAGGGGTAGGGTTCACGTGTGTGCGCTTATAGCGGTGAGTCCTTGCGCGTATATATGAGCCCTTGCGGCTGTACCATGTTAAACAAATACATGTCATGATTATAATGTCACTGGATCACCCGTACAACTCCGTATTTTGTTGATGACACTATCAATTGACCAGTCAAACGGCACTCTGTACTGTGTTAATAAAATAGGAGTACATTTTAGGGTGATCATACGGTCACTGGCTCACCATACAACTCCGTAATTTGTTGACAACATGATCAATTGACCAGTCAAACGGTCCACATTCAGCAGCGCACATTACCATAGGGCCCACCCGTCAGTGCGTATATGAAGGACAGAAATGGTAATAAACTAGTGGTCGGTGGGTATTCGAAGTCGTGCGACCTCTGGTTGGCAGTCACCGGTGGTTGGGGGGTATTCATTGGGCGGTGGGGTGGGGATCCCCAGAGAAAAAGCTCGGCA
>NC_041387.1:567963080-567988716 GCF_002162155.2 Triticum dicoccoides | reverse complement strand
CCGGTGCGGAGGCGGACCAGCGGTGGGGAGTGGTTTCGGGGAGGGCGGGCCGGCCGCGGGCGGCGGGGGCGGGCGGTTTGGCCGGTGGTGGCTGGCGGCTCAGGGGGGTGGAGTTTGATGATAAACTGGAGGCCCTTGATTTCGTATCCAACAGCTGGAAAATCTAATGACCAGAGATGAAAAAGTCAGTCGACTGACGTGTAGCCTCACCCCGCACGTACACATGCACGCATGCAAGACACGCACGCATGTAGGCGTGCAATACTAACACGTACACATGCACGCATGCTGGCATGCAACACTAACACGTACACATGCACTCACGAACACACGCACGTACGCACCCATGCATGCAACACTGAAATGCACCCTTGCACGCACGCAACACTCGCACGCCTGCATGCACACAGCACATGACGCAAGACACATGCTCAACCTATACGTGCATGCACCCTTTGTTAAGGACATGGATTGTTATGGGTATTAATCAATCTTATCGGTGATAAGCAGAACATTGATGTTTGCATCGGTCTTTATGAATCACAATGTATCGAACGGGCTATCAAATAGTAGGCTTAACTACATGAAAAAGATGACGTCACACTCAATGAACAATCATCGGTTTATGAAATGCCCGCTTCTGACCGCCCTGGCCCATGACAGGTTCCTCTGTTGTGCGCTGCCTGCGTTGGGTCACTGACATGCAGGCCATGCACCCAAAGAGCCCACACATTAGTGGAAGAACGGCACGATGTCCTAGGTCAGAATCGAGGGCGGCACACCTGGCTGAACACGCCTCCGTGCCGCATTCAAACGCCTCCATGGAACTCGCCCGTGTGGAAGCCGAGAAACCCACTCTGGACACACGTCCGTTCATGACCGGGCCGGTGTTAAACGCAACACCGGCCGAGCTCCTCCCGTCCGCCATCTATTTAATCTCCTATTTAAACGAGGCCAAACGCCGGCCAAGAATCGCACACCTCCGCTGCTCCCCTATCTCCTCCACCATTTTGTCCACTCTTACAATGGCTTATGAAGAGTAGTTATTCTGCATCCAAGCCGGCTGGGTAGCCCGCCGGATATGAGCTATGCAGCTCATTGATCCACCTCCCTCCCCTCGCCCAACGGAGCCAGTTGCTGCCCCAAGCCGGCGCGCAGTTCAGCAACTCGCCGCTCCAGGCCAGCTCGACGAGGAGCGGCGCACGGGCGTCGTTGCTGCCGTCCATGCCGCTGCCTCATACCGCGTCTCCCGTTTCTATGGCCGAGAATCCCATGCCGGCGGCCGCGCCATGCAAGCAGCGACAGAAGCCGAGTGCGCGGAGAGCGCCGAGTCGGTGGCCAGCGCCTTCGCGTCCACTGCCATCATCGAGGAGAAGTAGAACACGGGAGGCCTACGCCGCTTGGGTCCCATGAAGGCCACCGCGGAGGCGATGCCGGCGTACACAACAGGTGTCTTGCCGGATCCTTTTGTTGTGAGGACCTTCGTCGACCCTGCATGGGCTCCATGGAAGGGGAATGTTAGGATGAACTCAAGCCGGTGCCGGCCATGGCGAAGTAGTGGCCGGTGATGAACTCGAACCGGTGCCGGCCACCATCAACTTCGGCACCAGCCAATGATATCAGTTAGGCAGTGGGGAAGCGAGCCGTCCTTTGCGCTGAAGCATATACCTTCGGGGCTCCCGGCAGTCCAGTGATCGTCCTGCCGGACATGAGGAACACAAATCGATCGATGGGCAACCATTTAGGCCAGGTATTATATACCTGTGCTGTCCAGAACTAGCTCCGCGTAGTTCATTTGAATGTAATGAAATCCGTCATGTTTGTGTGAAAATCCGGCATTTTATATGATTTCCGTCGTTGTTTATATGAAATATCAGTTTGTCTACGTGTTTGCGTGAATTTCGTCCGGTTGGTTGAGTTGCTGTCATAATGTGTGCGGCTACGGTTGGATGGCATAATTTGTGGGTCGCCGGTCGGTCTGCGGGCGGCTCGGGCGGTGTTGTGGGACAAAAAACACAGCTCGTGCGAGCTCGTCTCCAACATGCGCGCTGGAGGATGCATGACAGCATGAGCACCCGAGCCATTCCTCGTTCATCGGTGGCAAAGGCACCGGTGGACAAAAGGGTCGCCAATATTTTGGCTACCCTAGGCAAGATCCAAACAGCCCCTCCCAATAGATTCAAATCCCTCGTTCGCCGTGGAATTTTGCCATTTTTTGTTTTCATGGACTAGCAAGATGCCCGTGCATTGCACGGAACATCGAGATGCATTTTTTTACAAACTCCCGCATGCATGCAAGGGATAATTAATGTCCTCCTTTGCTAGTACCACGAGGCAAACACCATTAATATTGCATCGATTAGTGTTAGTGGCCTTGTATATCTGCCAATTGTAATTTTGATAGAGGCCCCTTGTATATAAAATTGGAGGGAGAAATATGAGAGATAAGGTGAGGAGGAGTGGGGCGTGGTGCCGTGGTGGTGACTGGTGGTTGGACTTGGCGAAGGCATGAGGATGGACGGTGCATTATGTCTAGGTTTGTATCTCTCTCACACACACACCCACGTAGGTGGGGGACGTGCACGAAGAGAAGAGGTGCACGCACGGCGCATGTACTCCCGTCTCTTTCCCAACCACACCCACGCGGGTACACGGTGGAGCTCATTTCTGTACGAAAAAGGCAGCCCACGTGGTAATTTGGCACGTGTACTGGTTGTCCACTTGGTGGAGGGAGGATCGTCTACCACGGGTGAACAAAAAAATTGTGACTTGACGCGTTATGTTAAATTAAAAAAAGAGGCAAACCATGTGGGGCCTACCTTAGAGGCAAGGCTCTATACACTGGAGTACTTTTGATGTGTCCCGTCAACTCATAGAACGAGGAGAAACTTGCTTAGTACGCCGTCTCCCACGCCCACGACCACGGTTGCTCGCAGGATGAGGTGAAGCTTACTACTACTGTACGCCTTTACGCCCACTCCCTCTCCCACGCGTGCGGTGGCTCGCAGCACGAGGAGAAAATTTTACTACTCCCTCCGTTTACTCCTCGTCCCTACTACGTACGTACTTTGGTTAGTACTCCCTCCATTTACTTATACAAGGCCACTATAAAAAAATACATTTTGCATCTATACAAGGCCACAAATAGTAATCAAGCCTTTCCAGTTTATGGCTCAATTTCAAAATCTCTCCAACCAAGGTAGACGATGAGTGGTCGAATTAGTTTCGTAGTTTGCACAGTACGCTCGTTTTTCTCAAGAAGTTATGTTTACCGAGGCATTAATTAGAATGAATTCATGAATGACCACTAGATTTCCATGAACTTGTACATTCATTGATTAGTTTCCTCTTGACATTGCTTGCGTCGGGTGATCTAACGCACCTCGAAATCCAACATGTAATGGTACTACTACTAGTATAGTAGAATTGAGACTTATAAAACGGAAAAACGAATATTTTTTAGATGAGCCCTATAAACCCTAGTGGGTACGTACTCCGTAAAAACAGATTCTTCCAAAACTAAGTCGCTTCCTTTCATGAATTCTGTCGTATACTCCTCCGTCGATGCTCCCTTTCATGAATTATGTACTTCCTGTCGCCGACATGTGGGACATATAGCAACCGGGTCGACGTGTCAAGCACCAAATAACAATGCAGAACAACAGGGGGGACGCACCCCACTCGTACCGGCCCAGTAGTAGTAATGAGCAATGAGACGTCAAATCACAATGCCACACCTTCCCAGACGGACGAAGCAACCATTATTTCACACTTCGGTTCGACATCATCTCAAACCACATACTAGTATTGCTTCTGCCTCAAGAGGGACATGTGCATCGCCTTGGTACATCATGACACGTGGGACCGCATGACAGGCCATGCTCCCCCGCCGATCACTCGGTAAAATCACCTCATTTTTACTATACTTCCTCTGGATCGGTTTACTACATGGTATGCATGTCGTTCTAGGTTGAGAATTTAACTGGCTATATATATATATATGATGAACAGTATGCTAGCCTTTTAAAAAATGTATACTTTTGTACAGTAGTACTCCACTATCGATGGATTGCGCCATGGAGCAAAAATTGAAATTTGAAAAAAAGCTGGTACATATAGAGAGCGCTCTTCGCCAAATTATGCATATAGTACTATTAAAAAAGCTAGTACGTGCTTAATTGGGGTGCTAAATTCTATTAAGGAAATACTAGTACTTGTATGTACATACTGAAGAGTTAACGTAACGAGAAGAAACATAACATAGTTCTGCTGGGGGCTCAGCACAACACACCCCTCAAATTAAACTAAGCACACCTGAAATTAAACTATACAACTAATCCGGTAGACACTGCATTAGAAGTTTAGAACCACCATGAGCAACGACACTGCCACCTTACTCGGAGTCCTCGTCCACGTCCTCGACTTCGTCCTTGTCCCTCTTCCTCTTGGCCGATACTTCTTTGCTTGAACCGCCAACTTGGTTGTTGCTCTTCATCCAACCCTTGTAGATATTGAAACAAAGGTAGCCATCCATTACAGCATACTGGATGTGTTCTATATCTAGTACATTCCGCTGCAATGTATGACGATGAAACGTGTATGGAGGTTTCTCTAGTTTACCGTACGAAGGATGAACCATGGCTCCTGCCAGGGTCAGCATTGAAGGCTGACGAGAGGGCACCAGCCGAACCTCTGGAGGTCGAAGGGGTTGCCTACAACGAGGCCTATCCGATGCAGGACTTCTTTGTCATTCTTAAAGTCTATAGTAACGAATTTGACTGTTTTGTCCTCGAGGAAGTTCTTAAAATCCTGGCACTCAACGTTGGCATGGCATATGTGGTAGACCAAGCAAACGTTATGTATGCAAACTGGATCACGGCGGGCTTCTTCCTCTCTTCGTCCTTTAGATCCTTATCTCGTCCCTCAACATCTAGCCCAGCGACCCACTCATCATGTGAGTTTTCGAGCATGCATCTGAAGCGAGAATGGCATCCTTTCACCGTCGCGGAAGTACGGGTGTAGATGGCGTCGAACTCATCACCGGTGATGGTTCTAACCTTGTACTCACCGCCGATCGGGGAGATTTGGGATGCCATGGATTTGGGAGGAGGGTTAGGATTAGTGGAACTACCGTAATGTGAATGGACGGGACGACTAGGAGCGAACCGCCATAGTATTAAAGGACATGCGGGGACGAGTAGGAGCGAAATGCCAGAGTGCGAACGGCAGGGTAGTGGCTTTCCAATCTCCCATGATACGGGCTTCCGAGAGCCCTTGGATTGTAGATCGAACGGTTGCATGGCGTGATTCTAGACCTATGGGTGAATATCCTATCCTGGAGGGTTATTCTTAAAATTTTCAGCAACTTAGCATCCGACCGTTTGATCTCAGATCCAAGGGCTGCCAGCAGCCCGTATCATGGTCGCGCCTACCACGACCGTCGCGTCTCTCACGCGGTCGCGCCCTTGGAGATTTAACATGGTGCGTTAGGCTATCTGATGTTGGCATGTCATACATAGCCATCACTTAGTCACTCATACTACAACAAGGTTGGCTATAAGGTTGGCTATAAGTGTATTTTTTTACTCCTCTCTATCTCTTTCCTCGTACTCCCTCCGTCCCATAATATAAGAACGTTTTTGACACTAGTGTAGTGTAAAAAATGTTCTTATATAATGGGACACAGGGAGTACTAGTATTTATTGCATTTGCCAAGGAGTGACCTCTTCCAATGAAATGGTGTTGCTAAGTTTGCTTCATTTAATTAGCTATAGACTCAAAATTGTCTTTTCATCTAGGTACACGCGCTTAGCACCGTTTCTTCCTTGGGTCACCAAACTAGACTCTCTCTTCTTGATTAACTTGTCACATCAGACTTTATGCCTATGTGGCAAGCTTAAGCACCTGTAGGAGCAAGTAAGTACAATAGTGCGTTTTACATGGCATTTTTGCATATGTGGAGGAAAGAGAGGCAAGGAAAAAGTGGAGAAGTGGGCTCTCATGCAAGAGCCAGCCTCTACTACTACATGGTGGAGCATTGGGAGAGGCACCTGTATGGAGGTGGTCAGGAATCGGGAGACTCACGCCGGTCGTAGCGCCGCAGTTAAAATGATATTGGCAAGTCAAATCACGGGGCCCCACCTGTCCAGCAGTAACTTGCTGTGAAATCACACAGCCCTACATTTGCAGCAGCCTACTCCCTTGTCTTCTCGCGTCTCTGTCGAACCGACTAGGCGGAACTGCCCCGCCTACCACGCAGGAAAAGCCCCGCCATCGACTTTTAAATACAACTACTCCCTCCGTCTAGGTGAGTAAGTCATCTTACGAAAACCAAATAATCCCAAAATACTAAGGCGCGGTGCATTAACTTCTACCTCATATGACACTCCAAAAATTTACATTTTTTGGTTTTCAGCAAATTCCTTGTTTGATTAGAAGGAGGCTATTCAAAATCTTTTAAAAAGGCTCTCCTTCTCAAAAAAAATCTCTTATGTCAAAATCTTTATTTTGGGTCATCCTCAACCTTGATGTTTGGCTTTGAAAGACTTTTCATTAGTGTTGGCTCACCACCAATTTTTGTTGAAAGTTTTTCATTTAAAAAGAAATCCTATGTGCTTTGGATTTATTTCCTTTTTATTTCCAACCATCACCTTTCACCATGTCTCTTATTAAATATATATTTTTCTTTCCAAAACACCTCCCTTCACTTTGGGTCAAGTCAAGTGGTCATTCCCAGCAAGTTCAACTCATTTTTGTGTTTTATTCCATTTATTTTTACCCCCAAAACTATTCCTGTTTTTATTTTTGGACATAGGTGGTTTACAAAGGAAGTATCTTCTTCCCTTTGAGTTTTGATCTCAAACCAACTCCGCTGGCTAGTCCTTAGCACCCACATCCTAGATCCATCAAGATCCACTCTTCCACAATTCAAATTTTTGAAGTTTCACTCACTGCAAGTTTGGACCAGATTCATCATTTTTGGTGAAATTCATATTTTCTCTTCTCCAAAAATTCTACCAAAAATCAGGCAGCCTCCAGGTGCATTGAGACGCCACCTCACCAAAGATCAGCCCCAGATAAATTCTCCACATGCCAAATTCATTTCATCGAACACCTGGCCTGCACTGTTACTGTACATGTTCAGAAATTCAGTGATTCAGTTCGACAGTTAGTGTCGTTTTCTTCAGAGACTTGGCGTCGATCTCACCAGTGCACACTGGAGCCTTGCATACTGCTGCTTCTTCTTATCCAGAGCACCACACGCTCTCTTGGACGGGCGCACGTGTCGGTGGCGGCATGCCTCACCGATGTCGGCAGCTTCTGCGGTGGCATAGCCACCCGTGGTGGGCAGCGAGAGCCAGCGCCAGCTTTCTGCGCCGTCCAGCACCTCCCAAAGCACCCGAGGCCTCCGTGTGGCCGTCTACTTGCCAGCGCACGCAGCAGCACCGTCGCTGTGGCCCGGAAAGCACAGGGCGCGCTCTCTGCCGCTGACGGGCCCGTGAGACGCCGTTCTGTTGAAACCACAAAGCAAGCCATATCCAACCGAGGTTAGCGTCAAAATGAAACCAGTGGATCACCACTCTGATGCCCAGCCACCTAAACCAACCGTTCGGCCACTGCAACGCCGTAATCGCCGCCGAAGTTATCCCGTTCGCGGGAACCACCTCAGGCCGGCTATAAATAGCCATCCCGAGCTTGCTTTCGACCAGCACTACTCCCTCCACCTCACCAGAGCCTTGCCGAGACACCAGGAGGACCCCGAGGAGGCCTTCTTCTCCGTCTCTGGCCGCCCCGTTCCGCCTCGAGCTCCAGCTCGATCCACTCAGGTGAGGCCATCCCCGCCTCCCAAACCGCATCAGTAGCCCTCTTGTGCACCCAGTACTCTAACCCAAGCTTCAATTCCACCTCCGTAGCTCCCCCGACGAGATCCAACAACGCCCGAACCACCATCCGCCGGAGTCGAAGCTGCCGCCGGCGTGGTGCTCGCCGACGACCAACTCCACCACCCACAGGTGCGGAAGAACCCAAGGGACCCGTAGGTACCACCCACTCTTCCTAACTCGTCGTGGATCGCCGTCGGCGACCACCGCAGCCTTCGGGCGCCGGCCCGCTCTATTTTCCCGCTCCAGCTTTCAAATCTGATGAGCGGGCCCCCTCGTCAGCCTCTTTGTTGTATTCAAACCGTTTTCTCTGGGAAGCGCCTTCGGGCAAATACGCTTTCAGTCTGAAATGTTTTTCTGGCTTTTTCTGTTTAGCCCCCTGGAAAGTTTCTGTTTCATTACACACAAGTCCCTGGCTAAAACTTTAATATCTTTTAAATAGAAAATGATTTTTGATTGATTCTTTTTCTGTCACCTTTATTTTTCTGTCTAGTTTTTTATCATATTTATTTCAAAAATATTTGGAGCACTTTTTGTGAACACACGGTATTTACGTTAGAACGTATTTTTCTTTATACCGTAGATACGGAGGAGGTGACGGAACCGCCGACTTCACCGAGCTAGACTTTGACTACTCCGAACCAGGAAAGCATGTTTGAACCTTTGATATGATGAGTGTTTTGCAATGTTTTCTTTGAGTAGCTAGTTTATGGCATGTTCATATTTGTATAGCAGTAAGTGTTATATTGCATGCAACGCTGATGCAAGTAAGCTTCAAGACTCCATATGCTTTTGATGTGAGTTTACATGATCATTTGGTGACATGAGAGGTGGTAAGATGGTAGTGTTGTAGCATGCCAGTCTTATGCCAAAACATTTAACTCCAGCATTAACGCGGATCAAGTCACGTTATCATCCATTCCTTCCTTTTGTGCTACCACATGTTTTCTGCAAAGAATATGGTTTAGTAAGTTGCAAACCGCTTTCCTCGTACAGACCAGATAGAGAGGCCGTGATGAGGGTTCCATGGCCCTGGATTAAAGCCAGTCATCCGGTCAGGGGGCATGCGTGTTTCCGGATGTGACCGAGAGGGGGGCACCTCTTAGAGCGCGCGCATATAAATTTGATCCCATGCTATTCGAGGTTGTAGCCTCCCCGTCTCAAAGTTTTTTTTTGAACGTTGCCTAGGGTGATTCCTAGCATCGTGAGGTGGAAATGGGTGTGTACTGGTTAGATGTGTCTCTACTAAAATACCGTAAACGGAACTAGTCCTTCGTGACTACTGAAATCCGTTGGCTGTGGTTAAATAGTACAAACTCTGCAGAGTCAAAATCATTCAAGTAACCGTATCTTGGTCATCGAGTGTGTTCAACTTATCTTCATCAGTGTCAGTCTCAGTGACAAAACCCCGGTGTACAACATGAGTGTTGAGTCCGGCTAAATGATTATTCCTGTGGATGGACTAACCCGTTTATTATCATGTGCTGAGTATTTCCTGTGAGTGATATATCTTCATGAATTTATTGAATATGAATGATGAAATTTAAGCCCTTTCTGTGATGTCGCTCAGACATCCGACTGTGGCACTCTTGCTATTTACTTTCAATATAAGCCCTTTCTGTGATGTCGCTCAGACATCCGACTGTGGCACTCTTGCTATTTACTTTCAATATAAGGCCTTTCTGTGATGTCGCTCAGACGTCTGACTGTGGCATCTCAGTTATTTATTTTCATTATAAGCCCTTTACGAGATGTCGCTTAGACGTCCGACTGTGGCATCTCTGTTATTTACTTTAATTATAAGCCTTTTTCGAGATGTCACATAGACGTCCGACTGTGGCACGCAATGTCATTTACCTTTCAATATAAGCCCTTTATGTGGTGTCGCCCAGACGCCCGACTGCGGCATGTTAATTTATGTATTTCACCTTTGGAGGCGTCGCTTCAGACACCCGATCGGGGTTCTGTTACTTTCTTTGGGATTTCGGGAGGATTACCACCTGACTTCCTTTTTATTCTACATGTCGTGCAACTTTATTATTTGAGTGTGCATTGCTAACTTCTCATGGTGCATCGTGTTTGCATTTGTTATATCTTATGTCCGAACTGTCTTGCGAGTACATTCAAAGTACTCACCTGGCTTGTTGATTTGGCCAGATGTTGACGAAGGCGATCTCATGGATGAAGAGTTTGATAGCGAGTCCGACGCCTAGAGGAGTCCCAGTCAGTCCCGTGCAATCCTGGATTTGGTCACTTGTATTATACCCACATCCGCTACCCAAATAAATTCATCGGGCCTCACTTCGACGCTCGATGAGCTGCCAAATTAGGAGTCTTGCCATCCACACCACTGTGGCATATCCACCGCCACTTTTATTGCGAAGTCAGCAGTATGCCACCACATCCTTGTCTCATATCCGCCCTTATGTAAAATGTTGGCGTGCTTGTAATAAGTTGTTGAGCAACCTCAACTCAACCCTGTACAATATTTAATACTACTGGATTTCTGTATCAAAGTTTTGTCTACCAGTAAGAAGGATTTTCCTATACTGGTCTACACAAAGGTCGGTTGTTCAATAAGCTTTTTATTGAAAAACCGGTCGTGACAAACTTGGTATCAGAGCCAGGCTGATTGTAGGAAGCCACTAGGTGCGATCGCTAATCGGCTATTAGCGTAATTAGTGCTATTTTAATATTTTGCAAATGTAGTCTTTTTCTAACAGTCGGCATAAATTTATGATCTGACCATTCAGAATTTCTGCCTACTTTTGTAGATGGCTGGCAACGACTGTGAGTCGCAGGTGTTCGCCAACGTACCTGAGGGGTTCGTCAAGCTCCTCACCTCCATCGTCAAAATCGTGATCGGGCCATCGACTCATCCGGAGATCACACTCTACCAGCACAAGATCAACGACAGCCTGTCCATGCACCAGGCCGCGGTGCAATTCAAGGGAGGGCGTGTTGAGTTACGCCGCTTCCGGTTTGTGGGAAGGGCCATGCCTACAGAGAGGCATGCTATGTAGATGGCTGCCCGTGAGGCGATAGCTCATCTTTAGGATGTTCTTCCTTCAATGAAGACTCGTCGTTACCGCTACCTCCCCTGCCACGTGACACACACCTGTCACTACGCATTTGCTTGCCCTAGAGGGGAAAGGGATGAGGCCATTGAGATGCTGGTTGACTATCTCAAGGCGCTTGAGGCCGCTTTTGATAACCTTGTGGACGACCTCGTGGCTGCTCGCATGTCCGTCGTGCACAGTTGTTCCGCCAACAGGAGGGAGCTTCTCCATACAGCTCCACCACTGACTTACGTCTCGTCCTCGGCATCCCACACACCTGCCACACCCGCCACTGCTCGCCGCCTGCCTACTCCTGAAGAATTTGACCGAGTCATCGCCCCTACTCCAGTCAGAGTTGCACCACCTACCGCACCTGATCCAGCTCCACAGCTCAGTGCTTCATGTCTGGAGCCTATTATTGAGGAGGAGGTTGAGTCTCCAACTCCACTGGGCCTTACCCTTGGCAGGCCAAGGGAAGTCCTCCCATGTCTGACTAAGTGTGCCCAGCATGCCGTGCAGAGTGTCAGCATGTATGATATCTTTATATGTTCATAGGTTGTGAGAAGTAGTCTGTTTGCGCAACGACATCATGTAGGAACTGGAGAATTGCACTAGCCTAATAACATGTCAAGATTGTGTACGCACATCCTAAGTGATGTATTGTATAATTATGCTTGCGTGTAAGATATGTACTAAGCGGTCCTTCTCCGTGCGCAATCGAGTATTTCCTTGAAAAATATTGGAGTTCTCAATATTATTATTATTTTTGTTTCGCAAAAAAATTGTTTTTGTCTCGCAGCTTTTCTCACAAATATTGTTACAAAAAATACCCCAGAGTGGAAAATGCATCGCCCTTGGACTCGCTCCATGCCAAGTCCGCCAGAAGAAAATTTTGGTACGCAGACAAGCAACAACTTCACACAGGGACAATCAAGTCAGCAAGGCAGTGATGTTGCATTTTCTCAAGTATGCCGCCTCTTTGAACAAAGCCAGCAACAGCACCAAGAAATGATGAACCAAGTCATCAATATGGGAAATCACCATGGTCCGTATCAGCAGCAATCCAAATTGTCTAAGATACGAAAGACGCGTCCCCCAACATTTTCTCATACTGAAAAACCTCTTGAGGCCGACGACTGGCTTCGGGACAAGGAGAGAAAGTTAATTATTGCACAGTGTTCAGATCATGAGAAAGTACTATATGCACCGCACTATCTCAATGGAGCGGCTGCATCATGGTGGGAGAATTTTCTACACATGCACCCCAATGAAAATGAAATAACCTGGGAGGAATTCAAAGAAGGTTTTTGTGGGGCGCACATCCCCAGAAGTATTATGAAGATCAAGAAGAGGGAGTTTGATGACTCAAGCAGAGGACCATGACAGTGACTGAATACAACAGTCAGTTTACACTATTGTCTCACTACGCCAATGAAGAACGTATGACTGAAAACAAGAAGATGGAAAAAATTCTTGGACGGTCTGGCTCCACCGCTTAAATGTCAGCTGGTTGTACACACCTTCCCAGATTTCAAAACACTGGTGGATAAGGCTATTACCTTGGAAAATGAGCAACGCAGCTTGGAGGATTTTCGCAAGCGCAAAAGGGACCAGACTACACTTGCTTGCAACCAACGGAGCAAGACTGATTTTCAAAAAGGTGGAGCACACAAACCCACGACCAATGATTCACGTCCAATCAAGAATTTCCATGCAAGAGACAAGGAGTTCACATATCGCCCAGGCGTTACCTGTTACGCTTGTGGAGAAGAAGGACACTATGCCAAGCAGTGTCCCAAGCCAAGGAACTCGGCCCCAAAGCCGAATAATGGTGGCAATAATTCAGCACCCAAGAGAAACAATTTCAACCCCAATAACAACCACAAGAAGGGCCACCTGAACCACGTGACCAGGGAGGAAGCACAGAATGCACCGGATATCGTACTCGGTACGTTCCCTGTCAACCCAATACCTGCCACGGTTTTGTTTGATTCTGGAGCTTCTCACTCGTTCATTTCTAAGAGATTTGCTTTGCAAAATAATTTTTCGATGCTTCCCTTGGAAAAATCCATGATCATCAAGTCCCCTGGGATTAAGCAAGTTACTCAGAATTTCTGCCAAGGTGTGGTTATTGAGCTTGAAGGACTAAAGTTTCATGAAAACCTCATCATATTGGAAAATAAAGGACTGGATGTTATCCTAGGGATGGACTGGTTAACCACCAACAAAGGATTTATTGACTGCTTCAATCGGACTGTGATTCTCACCCATCATCACGGGAAGACAATAAAGATCTCAGCTCAGGAAAGACAAATATCACGGCAACCAAGGTTGAACAAGGTCGACACCTCAGAGTTAAGCAAAGTTCCAGTGGTATGTGAGTTTCCCGACGTATTTCCTGAGGAACTACCAGGCATGCCGCCAGACCGGGAAATTGAATTCATCATTGAGCTAGCACCTGGAACCACGCCCATTTACAAGAAGCCCTATAGAATGGCACCCTCCGAGTTGGTAGAATTAAAGAAGCAAATAAAGGAATTACTGGACAAAGGATTTATTCGAGCCAGCTCCTCATCTTGGGTTCACCAGTATTATTTGCCAAGAAAAAGGATGGGACACTAAGATTGTGCATACACTATCAAGTGCTCAACATGGTCACCATCAAAAACAAGTATCCTATGCCAAGGATAAATGACTTATTTGACCAGCTCGCACAAGCCAAAGTATTCTCGAAAATTGATTTGAGGTCGGGATATCATCAATTAAAAGTACGGACAGAGGATATTCCCAAGACAGCATTTACCTCGAGATACGGATTATACGAGTTTACAGTAATGCCGTTTGGACTGACAAACGCCCCTGCATATTCTGTCCACCTCATATACAAAGTATTTATGAAATTCATGGACAAATTTGTTGTGGTATTCATCAATGATATTCTGGTATACTCCAAGACACCAGAAGAGCACGCTGAACATCTCAGGATTGTACTGGGAGAACTAAGGAAACATCAATTGTACGCCAAATTCAGCAAATGTGAATTTTGGTTAAGACAGGTCGGTTTTCTAGGCCACGTGCTAACCCAAGAAGGTGTTTCCGTAGATCCGGAAAAGGTCAAGGCCGTACTTAGCTGGAAACCACCAGCGAGCGTAACGGATGTACGAAGTTTCTTGGGAATGGCAGGATATTACCGAAGATTTATTGAAGGGTTCTCCACCATAGCAAAACCAATGACCCAGTTTCTCAAGAACAATAGAAAGTTTATATGTACCAAAGCCTGCAAGAAAAGTTTCCAAGAACTCAAAAGGAAACTGACAACAGCACCAGTATTGGTCGTGCCCGACATACACAAAAGCTTTGAAGTGTATTGTGACGCATCCCAAAAGGGCATCGGATGCGTATTAATGCAAGAAGGCAAGGTAGTCGTCTACGCCTCCAGGCAACTACGAAAGCATGAAGAGAATTAACCCACTCATGACTTGGAATTGGCAGCAGTCATCCATGCACTCAAGGAATGACGACACTTTTTTCTTGGAAACCGCTGTGAAATATATACGGACCATAAAAGCCTCAAGTATATTTTCACACAACCAGGATTCAATTTGCGACAACGACGCTGGTTGGAATTAGTAATAGATTATGATGTTGGCATACACTACCATCCAGGAAAAGCAAATGTAGTGGCAGACGCCCTTAGTCGAAACCCCAGTCCGAGCAACAACTGCCTACCAGATTTGAGACCAGAATTTCAGCAGGAGTTTGCCAAACTCAACTTAATAATGGTCACCGAAGGCAGTGTGTCAAATTTGGCAGTATAGCCTACCCTGGTAGAAAAGATTAAGGAGGCTCAGCGTGGACACCCCAGCATTGAAGGCATAAAAAGAAAAGTGAGTTTGGGCAAGGCCTCAAAATTCGTCATAGACGAGCAGGGAATATTGTGGTACAAAGATAGGCTTTGCGTACCAAATATCGAGGACCTCAAACAGCAAATTCTAGCTGAAGGCCACACCGCCCCGTATTCAATCCATCCTGGGGGAACAAAAATGTACAAGGACCTTTAGGAAAAAATTTGGTGGCACGGTCTGAAAAGGGACATAGCCACGTTCATTGCATGTTGTGATTCATGTCAACACATCAACGCCGAGCACCAGAAACCAGCCGGACTATTAAAGCCAAACAAGATACCCGAGTGGAAATGGGACGAGATTGGTATGGATTTTATTGTTGGACTACCTCGGTCACGACACGGAAATGATGCCATATGGGTCATCACCGACAGATTAACTAAGGTGGCGCATTTCATCCCGGTGAAGACAACTCACACCACTCAGAAGCTTGCCAGGCTTTATCTTGCCCGTATCGTCTGCCTGCATGGAGTCCCAAAGACTATAATATCTGATAGAGGCACACAATTCGTCTCTAGATTTTGGGATCACCTACAACAGGCACTGGGAACTCAACTAGCATTCAGTACAGCATACCACCCTCAGACGGATGGTCAAACTGAACGGGTAAACCAAATTCTGGAAGACATGCTGAGGGCATGTGTCCTCACCTATGGAACCAGTTGGGAAGAAAGCTTACCGTATGCAGAGTTCGCATACAACAACAGTTACCAAGCCAGCCTACAAATGGCACCCTTTGAAGCCTTGTACGGGCGGAGATGTTGTACCCCGCTAAATTGGTCAGAGACCGGAGATAGCCATATCTTTGGTCCAGATATGCTCAAAGAAGCCGAGGAAAAAGTTAAGCTAATTAGGGACCGACTCAAGACAGCTCAAAGTCGACAGAAGAGTTATTACGATCGAAAACACCGGGGAATCAGTTTTGAACCCGGTGAGTATGTGTACCTACGAGTATATCCTATGAGGGGCCTGCAACGATTCAAGGTTAAAGGAAAGCTAGCACCAAGATTCATCGGACCTTTCTGTGTAGTTGCACGAAGAGGCACAGTAGCCTACCAGCTAGACCTACCCGAAGAATTGTCAGATGTACACGACGTGTTCCACGTATCATAGTTAAGGAAGTGCATAAGCAACCCTGAGAAGCATGTATCCCATGAAGACATTGACGTACAACCAGATCTGACCTACAGGGAACGTCCAATAAAATATTGGAGGAGTCTGAAAGGAGGACCCGTCAGAAAACAATCAAGTTTTTCAGAGTTCAGTGGAGCAATCACACCAAGAATGAAGCAACGTGGGAAAGAGAGGATTTTCTTCGGACAGAGCACCCACACCTATTTAAGGATCAGCTGAAATCTCGGGGACGAGATTTTTCCTAAGGGGGTAGGTGTTGTGACACTCCAAAAAACTTCATTTTTTGGTTTTCAGCAAATTCCTTGTTTGATTAGAAGGAGGCTATTCAAAATCTTTTAAAAAGGCTCTCCTTCTCAAAAAAATTCTCTTATGTCAAAATCTTTATTTTGGGTCATCCTCAACCTTGATGTTTAGCTTTGAAAGACTTTTCATTAGTGTTGGCTCACCACCAATTTTTGTTGGAAGTTTTTCATTTAAAAAGAAATCCTATGGGCTTTGGATTTATTTCCTTTTTATTTCCAACCATCACCTTTCACCATGTCTCTTATTAGAAAAAATTCTTTCCAAAACACCTCCCTTCACTTTCGGCCAAGTCAAGTGGTCATTCCCAGCAAGTTCAACTCATTTTTGAGTTTCATTCCATTTATTTTTACCCCCAAAACTATTCCTGTTTTTATTTTTGGACCTAGGTGGTTTACAAAGGAAGTATCTTCTTCCCTTTGAGTTTTGATCTCAAACTAACTCCTCTGGCTAGTCCTTAGCACCCACAACCTAGATCCATCAAGATCCACTCTTCCACAATTCAAATTTTTGAAGTTTCACTCACTGCAAGTTTGGACCAGATTCATCATTTTTGGTGAAATTCATATTTTCTATTCTCCAAAAATTCTACCAAAAATCAGGCAGCCTCCAGGTGCATTGAGACGCCACCTCACCAAAGATCAGCCCCAGATAAATTCTCCACATGCCAAATTCATTTATTCGAACACCTGGCCTGCACTGTTACTGTACATGTTCAGAAATTCAGTGATTCAGTTCGACAGTCAGTGTCGTTTTCTTCAGAGACTTGGTTTCGATCTCACCAGTGCACACTGGCGCCTTGCGCACTGCTGCTTCTTCTTATCCAGAGCACCACACGCTCTCTTGGACTGGCGCAGGTGTCGGTGGCGGTGTGCCTCGCCGACGCTGGCAGCTTCTGCGGTTGTAGAGCCACCCGTGGCGGCCAGTGAGAGCCAGCGCCAGCTTTCTGCGCCGTCCAGCACCGCCCAAAGCACCCGAGGCCTCCGCGTGGCCATCTACTTGCCAACGCACGCCGCAGCACCATTGTCGTGGCCCGGCAAGCACAGGGCGTGCTCTCTGCCGCCGACGGGCCTGCGAGATGCCGTTCCATTGAAACCACAAAGCAAGCCTAATCCAACCAAGGTTAGCGTCAAAATGAAACCAGTGGATCACCACTCTGATGCCCAGCCACCTAAACCAACCGTCCGGCCACTGCAACGCCGTAATCGCCGCTGGAGTTATCCCGTTTGCGGGAACCACCTCGGGCCGGCTATAAATAGGCATCCCGAGCTCGCTTTCGACCAACACTACTCCCTCCACCTCACCAGAGCCCTGCCGAGACACCAGGAGGACCCCGAGGAGGCCTTCTTCTCCGTCTCCGGCCGCCATGTTCTACCTCAGGCTCCAGCTCTATCCACTCAGGTGAGGCCATCCCCGCCTCCCAAACCGCGTCAGTAGCCCTCTTGTGCACCCAGTACTCTAACCCGAGCTTCAATTCCACCTCCGTAGCTCTCCCCGACGAGATCCAGCAATGCCCGAACCATCGTCCGCCGCAGTCGAAGCCGCCGCCGACGTGGTGCTCGCCGATGACCAACTCCACCACCCACAGGTGCGGAAGAACCCAAGGGACCCGTAGGTACCACCCACTCTTCCTAACTCGCCGTGGATCGCCGCCGGCGACCACCGCAGCCTTCGGGCGCCGGCGCGCTCTGTTTTCCCCCTCCAGCTTTCAAACCTGACGAGCGGGACCCCCTCATCAACCTCTCTATTTTATTCAAACCGTTTTCTCTGGAAAGCGCCTTCGGGCAAATAGGCTTTCAGTCTGAAACGTTTTTCTGGCTTTTTCTGTTCAGCCCCCTGGAAAGTTTCTGTTTCATTATACTCAAGTCCCTCGACTAAAACTTTAATATCTTTTAAACAGAAAATGATTTTTGATTGATTCTTTTTCTGTCACCTTTATTTTTCTGTCTAGTTTTTTATCATATTTATTTGAAAAATATTTGGAGCATATTTTGTGCACACACAGAATTTACGTTAGAATGTATTTTTCTTTATACCATAGATACCGGAGGAGGTGACGGAACCGCCAACTTCACCGATCTAGACTCTGACTACTCCGAACCAGGCAAGCATGTTTGAACCTTTGATATGAGTGTTTTGCAATGTTTGCTTTGAGTAGCTAGTTTATGGCATGTTCATATTTGTATAGTAGTAAGTGTTATATTGCATGCAAAGCTGATGCAAGTAAGCTTCGAGCCTCCATATGCTTTTGATGTGAGTTTACATGATCATGTGGTGACATGAGAGGTGGTAAGATGGCAGTGTTGTAGCATGCCAGTCTTATGCCAAAACATTTAACTCCAGTGTTAACGTGGATCAAGTCACGTTATCATCCATTCCTTCCTTTTGTGCTACCACATGTTTTCTGCAAAGAATATGGTTTAGTAAGTTGCAAACCGCTTTCCTCGTACACACCAGATAGAGAGGCCGTGATGAGGGTTCCATGGCCCTAGATTAAAGCCAGTCATCCGGTCATGGGCATGAGTGTTTCCGGTTGGGACCGAGAGGGGGGCACCCCTTAGAGCGCGCGTATATAAATTTGATCCCATGCTATTCGAGGTTGTAGCCTCCCCGTCTCAAAGATTTTCTTGAACATTTCCTAGGGTGATTCCTGGCATCGTGAGGTGGAAATGGGTGTGTACTGGTTAGATGTGTTTCTGCTGAAATACCGTAAATGGAACTAGTCCTTCTTGACTACTGAAATCCGTTGGTTGTGGTTAAATAGTACAAACTCTGCAGAGTCAAAATCATTCAAGTAACTGTATCTTGGTCATCGACTGTGTTCAACTTATCTTCATCAGTGTCAGTCTCAGTGACAAAACCCCGGTGTACAACATGAGTGTTGAGTCCGGCTAAATGATTATTCCTGTGGATGGACTAACCCGTTTATTATCATGTGCTGAGTATTTTCTGTGAGTGATATATCTTCATGAATTTATTGAATATGAATGATGAAATATAAGCCCTTTCTGTGATGTCGCTCAGACATCCCACCGTGGCACTCTTGCTATTTACTTTCAATATAAGCCCTTTCTGTGATGTCGCTCAGATATTCGACTATGGCACTCTTGCTATTTACTTTCAATATAAGCCCTTTCTGTGATGTCGCTCAGACGTTCGACTGTGGCATCTCTGTTATTTATTTTCATTATAAGCCCTTTACGGGATGTCGCTCAGACGTCCGACTGTGGCATCTCTGTTATTTACTTTAATTATAAGCCCTTTTCGAGATGTCGCATAGACGTCCGATTGTGGCATGCAATGTCGTTTACCTTTCAATATAAGCCCTTTATGTGGTGTCGCCCAGACGCCCGACTGCGGCATGATAATTTATGTATTTCACCTTGTGAGGCGTCGCTTCAGACACCCGATCGGGGTTCTGTTACTTTCTTTGGGATTTCGGGAGGATTACCACCTGATTTCCTTTTTATTCTACATGTCGTGCAACTTTATTATTTGAGTGTGCATTGCTAACTTCTCATGGTGCATCGTGTTTGCATTTGTTATATCTTATGTCCAAACTGTCTTGCGAGTACATTCAAAGTACTCACCTGGCTTGTTGATTTGGCCAGATGTTGACGAAGGCGATCTCATGGATGAAGAGTTCGATAGCGAGTCCGACGCCTAGAGGAGGCCTTGTCAGTCCCGTGCGATCCTGGAATTCGTCACTTGTATTATACCAGCTTCCGCTACCCAAATAAATTCATCGGGCCTCATTTCCAGATTAGGAGTCTTGTCATCCACACCACTGTGACATATCCACCACCACTTTTATTGCGAGTCAGCAGTATGCCACCATATCCTTGTGTCATATCCGCCCTTATGTAAAATATTGGTGTGCTTGTAATAAGTTGCTGAGCAACCTCAGCTCAACCATGTAAAATATTTAATACTACTAGATTTCTGTATCAAAGTTTTGTCTACCAGTAAGAAGGATTTTCCTATACTGGTCTACACAAAGGTCGGTTGTTCAATAAGCTTTTTATTGAAAAACCGGTCGTGACACCTCGTTTCTTGTTTCTTCACATATCAACCAATAAGAAGCCAATGATATACTTTTTGTGACATAGTAACTCATATTTAGTTAGTCAAATGGATGACCTAGAACTACGTGTAGGCCCTATAAACCGAGACGCCTACAAATAAAAACCGAGACGGAGAGGGTAGTTCAGCATGTATCTTTTTAGATCAATATAGTCGGGATTCACCAAGGAGCAAAACCAAGTGGTAGGCTGCTCCGGTCGTGTTGGCGTAGCAACTCAAGCAGGGTCAGTCCGCACACGAAATGGTGACACACTTAACAGGACCCCTTTGGCAGACATGTGGCTCATCCACCGTCTTGTTCCACGTGTGATGCACCAAATTACAGTTCGGAGCAGCGGTTGGAATTGGAGGCACCCCGGTCATAGCGCCGCTAGTAGAAAATGAGCGATGAGGGGTCAAATCACAAAGCCCCACCTTTCCCGCATTAAGCTGGATAGATGAAGCAACCATCATTTCACTCTAGAATGCAAGAGCATAAAGAAAAGAGAAAACAATGATGCGTGCGGCAGCTACCTAGGGCACCCTAGGGTAGGGGTCTCCACTACAGATCCTTTTTTTTGAATGCGCCTCCACTACAAATCGGCTTCTCCCTTGTCCTCTTGAAGAAAAACCGATGATGAGTGCGGCGGTAGGGTTTGTAGGAGTACTACGGCATGCGGGGCCACGTCGTAGTAAACGGGTTCGAGTCAACACCTTAAATATGTGCGGGCCGCTTGGCTTTATGGGAACAAGGCAACATTTTGGGTTCAAGGGACCAGTGGAGATATAGCACGTACAAAAAATTGTGGACGTAGGTTCGACCGAAAGGCAATGATGCATGGGCCCTGCATTTTGATATACCCGGGGCCGCGTGAAATTTGCTACTCTACTCAAAACTATTAAGGTACACATGTATTGAATGGATGAGATTTCGAAACCAAATTATGAATAAATACACACTATAGCATGTAAAGGTTTGAGTCATATATGCATGATGTAGATGTTCGTTTAGTTCTTATAGTTCATCTCATTCAAAATCAATTAGTTTTATAAAAATGTTAAGATTCATGGGGTTGTGCATTGTAAATCATAAAGTAAAAAACAAATAATGGCAATTCATTTAGAAAAAAATAATCAATTATGATACAGAAGATTCTAGAACAAAGGAGAAGTGCTTGTGTTTTGATGTTTGTGCATTATGCTTAAGTTCAACCATGGAGTCTTCTAAATTGTACATGTGGCAGATCTGGTGGAATGTTGATGATATCCAATGGCCAGTAGTGCTCAGATTTGCCCATCTCTGCATTATCGGGTTAGCTTCATCCAGCGACCATCTTTCAAAGTTATTGGCACACTATATAGTTCTTGTGCCATAGTTGCATGTTTTGGAAAAAAGCTACTAGTGGGTTGTACTATCTATTTAGGAATAGAAGATGTATACATGGAAGTTGTAGGGAAAGAGATGACATGGAGGATCTCAATTCCCATGAGTAGGGATTGGAAAAGAGATGTCATTTGGTTCACATCATAGGAACTTTTCTATTGAATCTAGAGATGACATGTATCTCAATTCCTATGAGGAGGGATTAGTAAAGAGATGTAATTTGATTCATATCATAGGAACTTTTCTATTGAATATACGCTAATGTTTATTTTCCTTTGAAATTAAGGAAGTATAGGAATCCATTCATATGAACCAACTGGCTCTAAAGCTATAGAAATGATATCATGTTTATTTCCTTTGAAATGTAGAGTATATGAATCCATTCCTACGAACCAATTGGCTCTAAAGGAAAAAAATCCTATAAAAATCATATCATATAGAGTTCCTATGATATTCCTCGATACTAAAGGATGGTTGAAATTGCTGCGGGTGATACGATGGTCTTTCTTTGTAGACTCCTCACCCATCTTTATAGTTATCTCTCGAAGATGAATGAAATGATATATACAGGGTATTCTACATGTGCAATTTGGTACACAAAAACTCGTTAAAAGTTTGCGAGGTTCTAATTTTCAATAAAGCTATAGCACTGCATTTCGGAACGGAGGGAGCATACGACAGTTGCTAACACTCACGTGGAAGATTTGTGTGTAGGAGGAGTGGCTGTTCTGTTAAATGACATGGCAAAACTGACACTATCGGATGCCGATGTAACAGTTCTTACGGCGTTCATCAGGAAAAGGCTTGTGGCGAACATTTGTCGGATAATGATTTACGGACACATGCATTGCATTGATACGTGTCCCCTCTCTCTCACGCACAGGCACCCTCACGAGTCACAACTCTCCCGAGTCCTCTCGCAGACTCGCACATGGCACCCATCGTCTATCTGCAGGTAGACGTCATGCACATATGTGCTCTTCACACCCTACCCTCAGAACTTCTAAAACCAAAAGTCGGCGCGCACATTTTATTTTAGCTCACACGTCACACACTTATATTATTACTCTTGCGGCGAACGTTCTTTGGGCATAGTATATATTGTACTCTCACGAAGAGAAGCAGTGCACGCACGCACTAGTTCTCTCACACCCACTCGCGGGTACACGTAGGAGCGCATTTTTTTGAAGGAGGTACAACAAAATCACTCCACTATATATAAAAGAAGGAGCCTTAGCGCTTGCTTTACTAGGGTTCCTCTCGTTCACTCTCTCATGCTCTCCAGATCTAAGCAAGACATAGGTGGCCACACACTCTCTCTCAGCTCACGGTTGGTCACAAATCCGGCCGGACAACCTCGACCGGGGCAGGGGGTGTAGGTGCATCGTTCATGCTGTCGTCGGTGGCGAGGGAGGAGACCAACGGCTACCCGCGCGTCCTGATCGGCGGCCGTGTCGTTCTCTCCGAGAGAGCGCCGGCTCGGGAGGGCCTCCGACCCCTTCTTCCTCCCTGCGGTATTGTTGCCAAGATGCGGCCTCCCGACGCCATCTTTGCCACATGCCGAGGACCCTCAGGTATATATTCCTTCGAAACCTGCCTTGCTCTACTGCCCCAGCTCTTCCCCCTTCGTGTGGATACTTTTATACTTCCATCCGTTGTTCCAAAGCCACCTAGACTTCTACTATTATTAGAAGTAAAGCTAGTTCATACAGTCAACTCAAAGCGTTGGTTCAAACAGGGAAGAAAGTGGGAAAGCTGTAGCATGAATCTAGGACTTGGTTCTAAGAGGAAACGAGGGAAAGTAGTAATATCTATCACTGTTTAAATAACCGTATTTCGTATTTGCGCAAACAGGGATGTCTGTCTCCATATCGTTTCGGGATGTCTGTCTCCGTATCATTTCTATCCGCGCAATCAAAAGCACACACCTCAGTTTTAGTACAACTGCGGAAAATGAGATGGCTATCCCTCATTGCCGTCGTCTAACCTCCCGTCTTCAAGGTACCCCTACATTGGTAGTAACTAAGGTAGAATGACCAACGCAATCTAAAAGAAGCTGATTCGTACGTTTTACTTCCTCATTGCAGTGCAGGGACGAGCGAAAACAACTGCATCCTAGTTCGGAATGCACTTTCTACCAGTTCATCCATGGACCGATGACTAGCTGGCACGGCTGCACAATGGTTTTTTGGACAGGTGCGCGGACAAGAGGCATTGTGGTCTGCTTATTTCTGCAAATAGCGGTGCTTAAATTTAGTGGAATGCACAAGAATTTCACCTGGTCAGTACACTACATGGTTCAGTTCAGCATTCCAGCTGAGACCACAATTATAATTGGTTATTCTGGAATGAGAGAACCTAACCCTGGATGGTGGCAACAAGAAAAAACCAGAGTGAACTCCAGGAAATTTAAGCCTGCCGGGAGGCCCTTTGCTCAGAGAAGCCTTGCTTGTTGTTTCCTGATTTGTAAACCTTCTCACAACTTTGTATTTTGCTGTGAACTAGTATATGTTTGTTATGTTCTATGAATCATTGAGATGTATAAAACTGCTTAACTTATGCTTGTCAAGATTTTTATGAAGACGAGTTTAATGTGAGTGTTCCACATGAGCGCTGGACTAGCGTTGAACGTTTGGAATTTATTACATTGTGGCCTTAATTAACAGCATGAACCAATGTAACAAGATACATAGTTGCTTATATGTCAGACAGCAGATTGTTGATTGTTAGCTGGTCGATAGCCTCGTGTTGAAGCAAGCTGAGCCAATGTGCCGTGTTTTGCACAACTGCTTACAAGCGGGGTAGCACCAACAGTGTTTACAAGTACTTATGTATACGTCAGCGCACGGTTCTTGAATGAGTGCTCTATTTCATCAAAACACACACTGCTCGTATGATAAACCATGACAACTTATGTCTTACCATGCCATATTCATGAAAAAACTAGTGAGGACGCATCTGTTTCGACAACAATTACGATGGTTCTCACATGATTCACGGGCACACAAAAGTAGCAGCAGTTCCCATAGACGGATTCAAACAGAGTACTAGCCCAGAGGGGTCGATAACAGTCAAGGTTCGGATAATTAGACACAATCCAAACTACTATTAAACACTACCTGGGGCAACTATTCATGCCTCGATCTAATTTGGGCTGGACACAAGACGGACCTTGCCATGAACATCATCGAGGACGTCCTGCAGCAGCTCAATCCTGTGCACCTTCATGAAGACAACCTTGTGGCTGTGACGCCCGGATAATTAAGCTACAGTAATCCTCCAGTAATGGTGCCACGTCATCACATTACTGTTGCTAATCCTCACTTGATCCAAACCACTGTTCATATTCAAACTCAAATTTAAAGTCAAAATTCAAATTTGCCAAACATGAAAGCTAAAATGTTCAAAGTGTGGCACATAATCCCTGGGTATTTGTCATGTTGGAACCAACCTCTTTTGGATTCCGAAAGTGCCCCTGGAAATTATTTAGTGGTTTGTCATCATATTAAATGACCTTTTCAATCTCTAAACATGCTTGAACAATTCCTTTGGCCATGAAACTTTGTAGGCAACACCACTATATTGTGTCTGAACTATTTGTTGAGTTTCACGCTTGACAAAAATCACTTGATGCCTTGTTTCTATCCAAAACAGTAGCTATCCTTTTGATAAAAAAATAAAAGAAATAAAATTATAGAAAAGGAACCCCCCCTCCCCTTTTTCCCACCGGGCCTCAACCCCACCGGCCCACTCGGCCACCCCCACAGGCCGGCCCACCCCATTGCCTCCTTATCCCCTCCCACTCCAGTAAACCTAGCCCGCTACACCCCACTCCCCCACGATCCTCCTTGTTTCCCTACTCCCTCCCCACGATTCTGGATCGAGGCACAGCGCCCCGACCCCGACGCCCGA
>NC_041387.1:567950603-567962867 GCF_002162155.2 Triticum dicoccoides | reverse complement strand
CTCTGCCTCGCTCAGCGCGCCCCTCACCGTCGCCGCTCGCACGTTCGGCCGCGCCCCGCCCGTGGTCCCCCTGCGCTGGCCGCGCCCAATGTGCGTGTCCGGCCCCGTGACCGCTCGATCCTACTGCTCGCCTGCGTCCCCATCACCGGCTGTCGCTCCTACCCACCGGCCCCTGCGGCCCGCTCCCGGTGCGAGCCCGCGTCGCACCCCAGCGCCGCCCCGTCATGGCCTCGCCGTTGATGGGCATAGCCCCGGTCGGCCAGCCACGCCCTCCGCCCCGATGGGCGCCGTCGCCCGTGCCCCAACGCCCGTTTCGCCTAGCGCCCGTGAGCCCCTATGGGCCACTGACCGTCGGGCCCAGCCCCTTTTAAAAAAAGGGAGAAAATAAATTGTAAAAAAATTATAAAGAGATTAAGAAAGTAGTTAACTAATTAATTAAATAGGTAATTAATTAACTCTATTTAGTACCTAATTAACTTGATTAGTTAATTAAAACTGTTAATTAGTTGTTAGACTATGACAGCACAGGTCAGGGTTGACTTTGGTCAACTCTGGTGACTGCTGACATCATGATGACGTCATGCTGGTGCAATAACCCTATTTTAGATTTAATAATAATTTCAGAATATTGTTAAAACTTTAATATTTCATAGAAAAATAACCGTAACTTGAATGAAATAATTTTATACATGAAAGTTGCTCAGAACGACGAGAAGAATCTGAACACGTGATCCGTTTACCTGTCAGATGCTTCTAACTATCTGAATATGAAACTTTCCCCTCCGGTTCATCTGTCTGACAAACGTCCGGAACCGGGAAAACTTCCCCAGATGTTTCCCCCTTCGCCAGTATCACCTAGCGCTGCATTAGAACATGTCTAGCTCTGTCTGTTGTCCTGTTATGCACTTGCCTGCTATGTATTTACTGTTTCTTCCCCCTTTTCTCTCCGGTAGACCCCAAGACCGATGCTGATGTCCCTGTGATCGACTACGTCGACGATGATCCTCCTTCTTGTCTGAGCAACCAGGCAAGCCCCCCCTTTGATCATCCCGATATCGCCCATTCTATACTCTCATGCTTGCATTAGATTTTGCTAATGTTATTGTTTGCTCCTATTCTGATGCATAGCCTGCTTTTGTACCTGCTTATTGTTACCTACCTGCTTATTCTAAACTGCTTAGTATAGGTTGACTAGTGATCCATCAGTGACCCCCACTTGTCCTTGTTGCCCCTGCTTCATCATCGACGCCTCGATCGACGTGACCGACGACCAGAGCCTGACACCTCACATGACATCATGCCCCTTTAGTTGCTCGACTCTGGAGCGCTACTAATGAGTGCCGAGGGTGATCCCTCATAACGCACTCCTGATGATAATTCTGTAGTGTAGCTATTCGGTCGTGGTCATCGAGGGTGATTTCCTCTTTCACCATTCCCGATATGGCTCTGTCGTTCAACACCTCAAGTGTGAACCTCGAGGGTGGTCCCTCTTACGTTCACCTTGATGATTACATTCAGTGGAATCCACTGGGGGTGATTCCTCGGGTTTTCCCCTTGATGTTTGGACACATGGTTACCTTGACTTTACTTGAGACCATGGAGAAAGTCGGGCGGGTCCGGAGAGCACCCGCAAGATGGTTACGTGGCACGGCCGGGCATTCTAGGCCCTTGTCGTAAGTCCACGAGACGGGGCGACGGGGTCACTTTCGATCGTGAGTCTCTGCTCGTCTCCGCAAGCTAATAATACACTATGGTTTGGGTATTTGTTCTGAGTTGGCCTCTGGCCTTTACGCACTAACCACCACGTGAGAATAGTTATGAGCCTCGACGTCGCAGTATCAGCCGAAGCTTTGTCAGACGTCCAGTTCAGCATTGTGGCACGGTCGGATCGTGCTGGCCATCTGAGGCAGTGCTGGTATCCACCCTGCACACAATGACCCGGAGTACTGCGGGCGATGGGCCCAAGACCCCGGAGTGCTTAGGATGTAGACCGGCAGGGACCTCTCTGCTGAGCCTAGGTAGGGCGGCGACGTGTTGATCTTCCGAGGGCGGGCATTAACCCCACAAAGATGTGTCTGGTCAGAGTGATCGAGCGTGTTGGGTAACGTGGTGCACCCCTGCAGGGAAGATTATCTATTAATAGCCGTGTCCATGGTAACGGACGTTCAGACTTATATCCTGATCTGATACAACTACAAATGGATACTTGAGATATGTGTTTCCAGGATTGCTTTCTCGCGGGGAGTCGAGGAAGGATCTCTGGGCATTAATGTTACAACATGCTTGTTAAATATAAACTGCTATTCTTTACTCTTCTACATGCTGCAAGATGCTCGGAGCTGCGTGAAGATGCTAGTCTTCGATAGGCTAGGTCTCCCCCCCTATTTTGGCATTTTGTAGTTCAGTCCATATATACAAACCTTCCATTTGATACCACTGCATACTTAGTATAGATTTGATGCTTGTGAGTACTTTTGATGAGTACTCACAGTTGCTTTGCTACCCCCTTTCCCCCCTTCTTTCTTCTTTCCGGTTGATGCAACCAGATGGTGGATCCCTGGAGCCAGATGCCACCGCCGATGGATGCTGCTACGTGAAGACCGCCGACGACTATGAGTAGTTAGGAGGTCCCAGGCAGGAGGCCTTGCCTCTTCGATCGTGTTGCTTTTGTGCTAGCCTTCTTAAGGCACCCTTGTTTAACTTATGTCTGTACTCAGATATTGTTGCTTCTGCTGACTCTTGTTTATCGAGCTATGTATTTGAGCCCTCGAGGCCCCTGGCTTGTAATATAAAGCTTGTATTATTTTAATTTGTGTCTAGAGTTGTGTTGTGATATCTTCCCGTGAGTCCTTGATCTTGATCGTACACATTTGCGTGTATGATTAGTGTATGATTGAATCGAGGGCGTCACAGTGGCCTTGCCACTGATAAACTTGTTTGTGGAGGCATGCCACGTCATCTTCCTGCGTAAGCTTGACAAGAACAGTATGCCTCACAAACGAAGGAGTAGCTTTGAACTTCTTGTGCTTCAGTACACCCTGGACAACACGCCTGACAACAGTGAGGCTGGAATACACCTCTTCATTGGTATAATCGCAAATGGCTTCCGGGATCCAACAGCCTAAGAACTCTGTTTTCCCAGTGCGTATATTCAGGTCGTCTGCCTCATAGCGAGTGACATGCACAAGCACACAATCCTTGTCTGCATCAGGGCTCGAATTGAAACAGAAACAAATTCTGAATTACTTTTCAGTATAAGAAACACAAGTTATTTAAACCACTATGTATAGCATGGCATCGAAGCTAATAAAATTTTGCATTCTTAATCACCACATACTTCCTTTTCTAAAAAAAATCACCACATACTTAGATGAAAAACCCCAATCGAGATCGACAAAGAAGGAAATCACCTTGGGCAGCTTAGCGGGAGGGGGGGGGACACATCCTCGAAGGGGGAAAACTGCTCCTGCAGTGCCACGGGGGCTGTAACCTCAAACGGGGTGTTGACCATCTCAGTAGTGGCCGTGAGCGTATCTGGGGTCGGCTCGGTGGTTGCCTCCAGCTTCTTGGAGCTCTCTGTCTCGTGGGGATCGGCCTCCCACGTCTGCTCCAATATCGGCAGATCTTTGCCTGGTTCTCCTTGGTCCATCATGAAACTAACGAATACTAGGAGACCATTGAAAGGAAAACACAATCGCAATGACAATGAAACAAAAAAGAGAGTGAGGATCGGTTACTGCTTGGCAAAAGTTCTTTTTGTTATGAATGAAAATATACCAACATCACAGATCCGCTTACCTTCCCTTCGTTGGGAGAGAAGAACAGTGGCAGATGCGAGTGTTGCCTTTCTTGAAGACGGTGAGGGAGAAGGGGATTCAGCGAAGAGTGATATGATGGTTGCTTCATCCGTCAAACTTTGACTGCGGGGAGGTGTGGTTTTGTGATATGAGAGCTCGTTACTGCCGCGCTACGACCGGGGTGAACAAAAGTATAACGGCATTCATTAGAGGGAGACGTTTCAATGACCTAGGAGGAGCCAGATGCGGTAGAGTGTCTCCACTATACTAGTAGTAATTGTTTTTCTGGGTAGCTGTAGAGTATCTCCACTGTACTAGTAGTAATTGTTTCTCTGGGCCCAAGACAAAACAGCCAATCCACACTAGTAAATAGTAAAATCAATTCAAAAGGCGCTACCCACACCCAGCACACCCCCCCCCCCCAAAAACCTGGGTGCTCTTCTTCCTCCTCGCTCCCACCCGCCTCATGTCAGCTCGCTCCACTCGTACCCCCAAATTCGTCACCTCACTCCTATAGAAAACCCTAGCTCCCCTTCTTCCTCACTCCTACAGAAAATCCCCATCTCCCCTTCTTCTTCGCTCGCACTACAAGTAGGCTCATCATTCGTTACTTTGCTCAAATCCGTGAGCGCGACGCGACGCCCTCGAGGAAAATGGAGTCGTCTGACCCCAGCACCAAGAAGATGAGGCTCCCGCCAACGGCGACGCCTGTTGTAGATCCCGCACCCGGCAGCGCGGGGAGAAGCGGCGACCCCGCCCCCACCGGATCCCAAGAACCCGTAGAATCTTTGGTAGACCGCATCAGCGATCTCCTGGACGCCATACTTGGGGAGATCATCTCGCTTCCCCCCACCAAGGATTGCTGCCGCACCCAAGTCCTCTCAATTCGGTGGCGCCCTCTATGGCGCGCCGTGCCCCTTAATCTTGACTGTCGTCATCTATCTCTCTTCAATGATTTTGAAATCCCCAAAGCCATCATCTCCTCCCACCAGGGCTTCGTTCAAAGCCTCTGCATCCCGTCATGCTACCTGAGCAAGCATACCATGCCCTGCACGGTGGACGTCTGGCTGAAAATCCCCGGAATTCACAGAACTACAGCTGCTTGAGTTCTACTATTCCCCTGGAAATCACATACCACATACCGAACGCCATGAACTTGTGCCCTCAGCACCGATGTCCATCTCGCAGTTTTCCTCCTCTCTCCACACCGCCACCTTTGCGCTGTGCTACCTACTAGACAATCTGGTACTAAACCTTCGACTCCCATTTCTCAAGAAACTTTCACTTGTGCAGGTTCGTATATCAGAGGCCTCATTGCACAGCATCATCCACTCCAGTTGCCCTATGCTGGAGTGCTTGGTGCTTGTTTTCATAGTTAGAATTGGTTGTCTCCAAATAAAGTCGCCTAACCTTGTAAGAATTGGAATTTCTTTTGACGGAAGACAACTCATCATCCAAGATGCCCCTTCACTTCAAAGGTTGATCCTTGATTCTAGTTATTCACCATTGCAAATAACTGTCCTCTCTGCGCCTAAACTGGAGACCTTGGGTGTAATACATGACCTCTGTGCTCATTTCAATATGGTGTTTGGCTCCACAGTTATTCAGTTACTTTATATTATCATCTACACTTGTAACCATAAGCTGCATTTTAAATTTCTACGCATAATTTATATATCATCTTGGAGTACACATTTTATACCAATACTCCCTCCGTTCCTTGATATAAGGTGTATAGATTTTTGAGAAAAAACCGAAATATAAGGTGTATTGCATTGCAGCACTCGTTTGGATAAATTTTTTAGGGATTTGATTACATTTCCTTATATTAGGCAGTCTCCTCTATTTTCTCATGCCAATTAGTCAGGTGTAATATCGCCCAAAACTTGTGAAATTTTCCCTCCACGTGCGTTCTTTAATTTCCGTGCCAAAAACTATACACCCTATATTGAGGAATGGAGGGAGTATTATGTTCTATGCTCAATGAAGAGTTTCTCCATGGATGGCCTATCAATGGTGCTGGATTCTGTCAAGATCTTATATATCCAAATGAATAGTTTTGATCTGAACAAGATTATTGGCTTGCTGCAATGCTTTCCATGTTTGGAGAAGTTGTATATAAAGGTGATAATTTCACGCACATTGGAAGCCCGTATATAGTGTACTAGAATTAACCGTTCAGCTGTTGCTCTTTCGACACTCTTCTTTTAGACCTTAACTGTTTTCAATCTTCATGTCTATTTAGGCAACATGACAGGGTAAGAAAGTTATAACCAATCGGTGGATTCATAAGCATCGGGATTTTCTCACTTCTCATGAGATCCGATTGAAGACAATAACGCTAGAACGATATGTAACCAACCGTGCAAACACAAGATTTGTCACATTCTTCCTGTTGAATGTGAGGTTACTATTGTCCATCAGGCTTAAGTTTATCAGCAGCAAGGTTTTGATGGATGGGTATGTCGAAGAGCAAGAAAAGGAGTTTTCAGGTGGGCAAAAGAGCTTCTGAACGTGTCGGGCTTCTATTTACAACATATTGTAGTCATAATCCGGTAAATTTTACGACCCAGGATGTTCATTCTATGGACCCGACCGATCCATTTGACTGTGACTGCCAAAAACAGTGCTGGAGTTAGATGTTGTTGCCCTTTTCAATCTGGGTTTTTTTGTAAAGCTAATGAACAATCAACCCTCGTGCTTTTGTACAGTTTGTAAGATGGAGTTAGATGTTCCTGCCCTTTTCAACTCGGCTGTGACTGTCATATTTTCTTTGAAACAAGGAAAATGGCTTGCCATCCGTTTAATTTAGAGTGAAATATTGTAACAAATCACAACCAAGGGAAATAACATCACTCACGCCGGCTGCTTGAGCTCACTGTGCATTACAGAAGCCAAGTGATTAGCCCCCACCAGCACCCACAAACTTATTTCGAACTAGCACATCAAATGGGCTGTAAATTTTCATTGGAAAGCTTGCATGACCGTGACACATTTGGATTCTGACATTTGGGACCCGCGAGGAAATAGCCTATCCAAGGTGGTGTCGACTTACTAGCCAGTCAACAAACGATTCTGCCTACTAGCCGTTGGATTGACATCCAACATCTGTCGTGTATCTTCTATCTCTTGTCTTCTTCTTCCTCCAGCCGCCCAAACCAAACCACCCCGTCGGCTCCGCCTGCTCCCGCCTCCCATGGCTGGCTGCGCCTCCGTCGCCCTACCATATGTACCCTCAACGTTAGCCATCCCCTCCCTCTATCCCCCCACATGTCCTACTATTCTCCGGCGATGTCAGCCCCAACACGCACCCGTGCCCGAAACAGTCAACCCTCATACTCCCCTCCGTCTGCGACTGGACCGGCGCATCTTCAACGGCTCCTGTTCGTTCCGTATGAGGCCTCATTGCCGTCCCCCTCCTTGCGGCCTTGGTTCGCTCGTCGTGCACGGTGCGCCGCCCTCTTGCATTGTCCATGTCGTTAACAACCGAGAGGAACAAGGAGATGACTGTACATGGAGAGGATGACAGTAGGGACCCACCAGCATCATGGCAGTACGCAAGCAACTGCCTCTATAGTACAAGCCCAAAAATATGGTTCCTCCTAAAGGTTGGACATCTGGGGCTCACGCCATTGTCAGTGTAGTCAATAAACGAGAGAATTACACTACGAGCGGCTGACACCAGGGACCTAGCAAGTCGTGTAGTTTTTTTTGAGGAACAAGCAGTTGTTATTTATACTAGTTTTAGCGACGGATCAGGGTAACAACGGGGCTGTAAGGGGGCTGTGGCCCGTCTAGCCAGGGTTTTATTTATGTTTACCACATCATGAGCCCAGTTGTGTTTTTTTTCTTGCTGAAAATGTCTAGCCCAGTTCTATTTTTTTAAAGAAATACCCAAACAAGGCCTACTTGCTTTATCAGCCCTGCTGGGCTGCAAATCTTTCAAGACAATGAGAATTTCATTCGGTTTGCCCAGAAATGGCCGGTACATTTTTAAAACACATCAAACCGGGAATTAGTTTCAATTTTTTTTTCATTACAAGATCTTAAATTCCATTGATTTTTATGCGTGGACAATTATTTGGATTTTATATTTATATAAATTATTTTTCAAAATAGTTTGAATGTGAATCGATATTTCTGGATTAAAAACAGTTGACCGCACCGAAATATGCAAAAATTCGTATACTTTTTAACCGTGGCCACAATATGGGGTGTAATGATAACAAAAAGAAGATGGGCTCCAAAAAAATCTTAAGAATTAGCAAATGGGCTGTACATTATTAGAAATAATGGCAGATGGGCTGTATGCTATTTTCCACAGATTTGAGGCTGACTTGTGCGCCTACTACAGGTTTACGCATATGCTTTCATAAAAAAAAGGTTGACGCACACGCAACACCCTATCAACTTAGTCAACACATGAGAGCAGTCACTGTTGGATGTCCATCCAACGGCTGTCGTGCTTCTTCAATCTCGGCTCTTCATGCTCCAGCCGCTCAAACAAGCGCCAGCGGGACTGCCTGCTCCCTCCTCCCGCGGCCGGCTATGCTGCCGCGCAGGCCTCACGGCCCCACCGTACTCCCATCGCTGGCCTAGCCATCCCTCTACTCACCCACACATGCTGTTATTCTCCGGCGACGGCAGACGAACCAGTAAACCCTCGTACTCCTCCGTGTGGGAAACAACTGCCGAGTATTCCCTGGCTCCGTGTCATTCCCTTCCTAGGCCTCGCCGTCGTCTACCACCCTGGTGCTCTCAGCGCGGCCTGGTCAACGTGGTCAATGAACGACATCCATCGGAAGTGGACTATACGTGGAGAGGCTGACAGCTGGGTCCATGGCCGCACGCAAGGAAATGCCTCCTTATTACGCGCAAAATAATGATTCCTCCACCTGACAGCTAGGACCCACAGGAAGGGCCTCTGTATATCGCGAAAAAAATGTTCCCCCCCCGCTGACAGGTCGGACCCACCAGCTATATCTTCGGACGCAAGGAAGTGCCTCCTTATTATGCCCAAAAAAATGAATACCCCCCTACTAGCTGGGACCCACCATATTGTTGGGCTGACTTGTGGGCCTACTAAGTTGACGGGGATGGAGGGCTTTGTCAACTTAGTCAATACTCCAGTGACCGTATGATGTCCATCCAACGGCCATGGTGCTTCTTCAACCTCTGGTCTTCTTGCTCCAGCCGCCCAAAGCAGCGCCGGTCGTGCCGCCTGCTCCTGCCTCCCGTGGCCGGCTGTGCTACCGCTTGCTCCTGCCTCCCGTGGCCCGGCTCCGCGTCGTCCCCTTCCTAGGCCTCACCGTCGTCCACCGCCATGGTGCTCTCGGCGTGGCGTGGTCAATGTGGTCAATGACCGACTTACATCGGAAGAGTACTGTACGTGGAGAGGCTGAGAGCTGGGTCCACGACAGCCGTAAGGAAGTGCCTCCTTATTACGCGGAAAATAATTATTCCTACACCTGACAGCGGGGACCCACCGGACGGGCCACTAGTATTTTGCGAAAAAATCGTTTCCCCCTGAATGCTGGGACCCACCGGATGGGCCACCGTATTTCGCGAAAAAATTGTCCCCCCACCCCCCCACTGTCAGCTCGGACCCACCGGAAGTGCCTCCTTATTACGCACAAAAAAAATGAATACTCCCCCGGCTAGCTGGGACCCACCTTGGTGAAAGGCTGTCTTGTGGGCCTACTAAGTTGACGGGGATGAAGGGCTTTCTCAACTTAGTCAATATGAACGATTCTAGCTCCAGTGACCGTACGATGTCCATCCAATGGCCGTATGCTTCTTCAACCTCTGGTCTTCTTGCTCCAGCCGCCCAAAGCAGCGCCGGTCGTGCTGCATGCTCCTGCCTCCCATGGACGGCTGTGCTGCCGCGGAGGCCTCACCACCCCCTACTATTCCCACCGCTGGCCAGGCCCTGCGGTGACGGCAGCCTCACACTGCAGCCGAACCAGTGAACCCTCATACTCATCTCCGCGCGGGCTTCCACTGCCGCATCTTCCCCGGCTCCGCGTCGTCCCCTTCCTAGGCCTCGGCGTCGTCCACCGCCGTGGTGCTCTCCGCTTGGCGTGGTCAACGTGGTCAAGGAATGACTTCCATCGGAAGAGTACTGTACGTGGAGAGACTGACAGCTGGGTCCATGGCCACAGCCCAGTTTTTTGTGATTTGCCAAGTAAGTCGCTTTATCAGGCCTATTGGGCTGTAAATATTTCAAGACGAGGAGAGCTTTCATTCGGCTGGCCGAGAAAATGGCCCATTAGTAATGAGAAATGGGTTGTACATTTTTAAAACACATCAAACCGGCAATTAGTTTCAATTATTTTTTTCATTTCAAGATTTTAAATTACGTTAAATTTTATGCGTGGAGAATTTGTTGGATTTTATATTGATATACATTTATTTTTAAAATCAGTTTGAATGTGAGTCAAAATTTCGGGATTAAAAACAGTTCGGACCGCACCGAAATATATAAAATTTCGTATAATTTTTTAACCGTGGCCACAATATGGGCTGTAATGCTAACAAAAAGAATATGGGCTCCAAAAAAACCTTAAGAATTAGCAAATGGGCTATAAATTGTTAGAAATAATGGCAGATGGGTTGTATGTTATTTTCCACAGATTTGAGGCTTTCCTAAAAAAAAGGTTGACGCACAAGCAGTGACGGTTGGATGTCCATCCAACGGCCGCCGTGCTTCTTCAATCTCTGCTCTTCTGCTCCAGCCGCTCAAACAAGCGCCGGCGGGACTGCCTGCTCTCTCCTCCCCACGGCCGGTTGTGCTGCCCCGCAGGCCTCACCGCCCCACCATACTCCCATCGCTGGCCTAGACATCCCTCTACTCACCCACACCTGCTGTTATTCTCCCGCAACGGCAAACGAACCAGTAAACCCTCGTACAGTCGTACTCCCCTCCGCGTGGGAAACAACTGCCGAGTCTTCCCTGCCTCTGTGTCGTCCCCTTCCTAGGCCTCACCGTCGTCCAACGCCGTGGTGCTCTCGGCGCGGCGTGGTCAATGTGGTCAAAGACCGACTTCCATCGGAAGAGTACTGTGCATGGAGAGGCTGGCAGCTGGGTCCACGGCCACAGCAAGGAAGTGCCTCCTTATTACGCGCAAAATAATTATTCCTCCACCTGACAGCGGGGACCCACCAAACGTGCCACCGTATTTCACCGAAAAATCATTTCCCCCTAACTACTGGGACCCACCAGCTACACCTTCGCACGCAAGGAAGTGCGTCCGGGCAAAAAAAAAAAACGATTCGCCCCCCTGACTGCTGGGACCCACCAGCTACATCTTCGCACACAAGGAAATGCGTCCGGGCGAAAAAAACGATTCGCCCCCTGACTGCTGGGACCCACCGGCTACATCTTCGCAGGCAAGGAAGTGCCTGACAGTCGAGACCCACCTGGTCGAAGCGTACGTAGCATTGTCATTCTGTTCTGAACGTGTACGTACATATATACTGGTGGATGTAGAGGCGTGCACGTGTCGTATTAGAGGCGCGCACGTAGCATGTACACGTACATACAACGGCCAGGGTGCAAGAAAGAAAATACGGCCACGTATGTGTACATACGGGCGGGGTCTCGAGCGCCTACTCGCGCACACGTAAGGTGAGGGCTCGTGTACATGGCTGGGTCGAAACAGAGAAACAACGTCATCGTGTGTTCATGGGGAGGCAACGGAATGCGTCGTGTTCATGCGGAGGCAACTAAATGCGTCATTTTCATGGTGAGGCAACGGAATGCGTCGTGTTCATCGGGAGGCAACGAAACGCGTGGGAGCCAACCGACTGGGTCAGAACCGAATGCGTGGTCGTGTTCATCGGGAGGACTTGGACGGAACAGGCAATGGAAACGAGGCCTGGCGTACCACAGAACGGAGGAAACGGACCTCCTACATTCGGAATGGAGTCCTGTTGATCGGGAGGGGTGTGGTGTACCGCAAAACGGAGGAAACGGACCTCCTACGGTTGAAACGGGGTCCTATTGATCGAGAGGGGTGTGGCGTACCGCAAAACGGAGGAAACGGACCTCCTACAGTTGAAATGGGTGTCCTATTGATCGGGAGGGGTGTGGCGTACCGCAAAACGGACCTCCTACGGTCGAAACGGGGGTCCTGTTCATCGGGAGGGGTGTGGCGTACCGCAAAACGGGACTTCACGGGATAATATTCATCTCCACCATTGACCTCCTCCAGCCTCCACGGGCTACCGTCGACCTCCTCCAGCCTCCACGGGCTCCTGTTCATCCAGCCTCCATCGCGCGCTGCTCCAGCGGCTACTGTTCAACCACCCCTCCACCGTCTACTGTTCATCCAACCCTCCATCGTCTATTGTTCATCCAGCCCTCCACACCAAGGGGTCATGTTCAACCACCCCTCCAAGGCCACCCCTCCACCGTCTACAGTTCATCCAGCCCTCCATACCACGGGCTCCTGTTCATCCAGAGGCA